>NW_024544551.1:1777500-2050000 GCF_018167655.1 Microtus oregoni
GCACATGTGTACTCTTGGCCTTGTTATTTTAAAGGTCCTGTATTTCTGTGAAATTAAATCATGTCATCTTGGTAGTGATACTGCTCTGGCAAGTTTAGCCAATTAGCTGCAGGGTTCTTTTTTTTTTTTCTTCTTTTTATTGAGAAAAGAAGAAAAAAAAACATAAACAAAAAAACAAGTTTCCACCTCCTCCCAGCCTCCCACCTCCCTCCCCCTCCTTCCACCCCTCTCCCCCTCCTCCCACCCCTCTCCCCCTCCCCCCCTCCCCCCTCCCTCTCCAGTTCACAGAGCAGTCCGGGTTCCCTGCCTGTGGTAAGTCCTAGGTCCTCCCCCCTCCGTCCATATCTAGGAAGGTGAACATCCAAACTGGCTAGGCTCCCACAAAGCCAGCACACCAAGCAGGATCAAAACCCCGCGCCATTGTCCCTGGTGTCTCATCAGCCCTCATTGTTCGCCATGTTCAGAGAGTCCGGCTTCATCCCATGCTTTTTCAGCCACAGTCCAGTGAAAGGTTCTTGAGTTTGATAGAGTCAGTGTAATTTTCCCTGAGTAGAGAAAGGATTGCATTCACTTCTACACATTGTAGGAGTCTTCTACTAACTCAAAGGAGCCTTGGGGCTGTCAGGGTTAGTAGGGAGTTTGGAAATATTGCCAGTCTTGGTTAATTTTAGAATAGTTTCTTTTCAAGAAGCCATTTACTTACTAATCTCCCCCTTGGTAGCTTGCTGTAGGTACTGACTGTGGTGAAACTCATTAGCTTTGGTAATTTTTGGAGAATACACTTTCCAGAGAAAGACTTTAATGTGTATCTACATCCTGCAGCATAAGCCAGGAAAGCAAAGTAGAAATATCTGAGCACTATAGTTCTAATATTTCATCCAAGAGAATTAATTCAGGTACTATCTGAATATGCTTTGATAGAATTAGTAGAGGACATATTTTTTTCTGGTGAGAAAGATAAATTGAAAATATGGATAAATGCAACAGGAAGAAAACATTGAGAAAATTTAATACCCTTTTACTTTTAAAGTATATTTTTCCATTAATAGTTGAATACTTTAAATAGTGAATATTTTCATGTTTTAGTTAGTCATCTTGAAAGTTATCTCTTCTAGACTTTAATTTTAAGGTAGTAAAACTTCCACGAATCAAACTAAATGATAAGGTTAAAAAAACAGCTAATAAAAGCACAACAACAATATACCATACAACTATAGAAAATGATTAAATGTTAGAAAAAGATATGAACAGTAGTTTTAAAATATCCACATGGGTTGACTTGGGAGAGTCCAAGTCACTCCAACTTTGGTTCAGTGGGTGTTAGAGAGTGGATCAGGGGTTGGGTTATAAAAAACAATGTTTCCTGATATATTACTAGTAGCTCCACCAAGGAGGGCAGTAGAAGGAGAGCCTTGTGAATTCGGGAGAGGAGGTAGACATCCCCAGAAGATTAGAGTCCTTCATGGGGACACCGAGATGCTTATACTTCACCATTTTGGTTGACTACCAAATGGGCATAAAATTGTAAGGACAAACTCCACACTCTCATAAACACTCAGCACTAATTATCTCCTGCAGCAGACTGCAATGTAATCAAGGAGAAGATGGAAGATGAAGTAAACAAGCAAGAACTCAGGAGAAGTGGGAGGTAGACATCACTTATGGAGATTCTCAGCTGCTGTTTCACGCCTCCACCTTCAGATGCTGAATATAAGTGCCAAAAAAAGCAACCCTAAACTAGATTGTGCATATTTTTCCCCTGTTCTATTGGAAAGTGGAAATAACTCTAAGGATGAAAGAACAGCTGAATGCTATAGTCATGGTGAATATACTTTTGCTGATCAGGTTAGGGGAGTTCTCTGGTCAGGGGCTGTTGCTGCTCCGGACAGGGATGCATCCTAGACAAGATAGCGCTTGCATACTGGTGTGAGGCATTTACCACTATCTGGAAGGGATGAAGACCACAGAGTCCTAATGATCCCCTTTTCTTCTGCAGCTTTTTGTGTGTTGTAGATATTCATTTCTCAAGAACAGCTCGGAGGAAAAAGTCAGGGGAGAACTCATCCACACTGTTTCACTGCAAGTATGCCTATGCAGAACTGACGAGTTGCCAAGTTACATGAGAAAAAGAAAAAAAAAAGAAAAGTCAGCGTATGAAGGAACAGGGGGTGACTTCATCTAGGAGGAAAGCAACCCTGGGATTTTCAAAGCTTCATTGCCAGTCCCCAAGCCCTTTCCAGAAGACACCTGTTAGGGGAATAAAATAAAATAAAATAACAACTGAGTTTAGATTAAGCAAGATTAGTGAAGAATCTTTGAAGCTAAACTCATTACTGAGAACAAAAAGAATGAAAGTCAGTTTTGAAGAATGAAAGCAATTTTAAAAGTGGTTATAACACGACAGATGTAAAGTAAAAAATAACAAGTTTGCTAGATAATTAGATAAATTCTATCAGAGAAGTCATTATTCATATTTGCCGTAGAAATCACAGCATGTTTCTCACTACATCTTCATCAAAAAGGCATGATTAAAGAGAAGCCACAGCCATTTCATTTAACTTTCAAGTTCTAAAAACATCACTTTCAGGCATGGACAAGACACTTTTGTTTACAGGTGCTGGAAAGACTGCTCAGCAAAGCGGAGCGCTTGATGCTCTTGCAGGTGATTTGGGTTCAGTTTCCAGCACTCACATGGCAACTCACAACTGTCTGCAACTCCAGTTTCAGGTGATACAACATCCTCTTCTCACCTCTGTGTGCACCAGGGACACACGGTACACATACAAACATACACACAGGCAAAAACCACTCGTATGCATAACATAAGTAAAATAAAAACATCTAACAATTATAAAACCAATTTGTTCACTTATTTTTTTTCTTCTGAGATTCATAAATAGTGGGTTTATAAATTTTGGTTCTGTGTTTGCACTTTTGAAGGCAAACTGTCTAATAGTTTCTGCTCATTGTTCACCTTTTATTTTTTTATTTTTTATTTTTTAAAAACTTTATTTAACTTCATTTCATGTGCATTGGTATAACGATGTCAGATTCTCTTGAACTGGGTCTACAGACAGCTGCGAGCTGCCATGTGGATGCTGGGAATTGAACCCAGGTCCTCTGGAGGAGGAGAAGTCAGTGCTCTTAACCACTGAGCCATCTCACCAGCCCCCCCATTGTTCACCTTTTGAAGGGAACAATTTTGCCTGGAGGAAAAGCAACAGAGATTTACAGGTTCCTCATCAGCAATGTCGCTGACTGAGAGATGTGGGAAAGGCAGTATCTGTTGGGTATCATCTCTTTCACAAAGGTATAAACATTTGGCCTATTGATTCTCCAGAGAAAAGAGTTTAATCACTTTGGATCCTTGTGTTTAGCTGTTTTTTTTTTTTTTTTTTTTTTTTTTTTTTTTACTAGTTCTTCCTAAAATACTTTAATGGTTCAAAAAAATCCTAGATCTCCCTAAAATACTTTAATGATTCAAAAATGCTAAATGTCACGATTCTGGGGAAAGGACTGATAGGGGAAGGAATACTGTCAATCAGGATGGGAAGTCGATAACAGGATTAGTGATGTGGGGTTCCCCTCTGTATGCTGTGAATATCATTGGTTAATAAAGAAGCTGTTTTGGGCCCGTGATAGGGCAGAATAAAGCTAGGCAGAGAAGACTGAAATGAATGCTGGGAAAAAGAAGGTGGAGTCAGGGAGATGCCATGGAGCTGCCAGAGCAGAAAAACATGAGCCACCAGCCGGAACCTTGCCAGTAGGTCATAAGCCTCGTGGTAAAATATAAAATAATGGAAATGGGTTAATTCTAGATGTAAGAGCTCGCAAGCAATAAGATTAAGTGATTGGCCAACCAGTGATATATAATACAGTTTCTGTGTGGTTATTCTAGGGCTGAGGAGCTGGGCACAAACAAGTGGTCTCCTACAACAGGTTAGGATGAGAGAAAATAGTTAGAATATACCACCTATGTGTATAAAATTGTCAATTAACAAAATTAATCAAAAAGGGAAAAACAACAGTGATAGGGTGTGTTGAAGAAATGGAGTGACATGGCTTCTATGAGTCTTGACATTGTCACAAATATGTCTATCAAAAACAAGGAAATGTAAATGGGGTCCAGAGACTGTAGTGAATAACATTATTTGATTATTATCGATACTTTCTATCCCTAATACTACTATTTTCACTAGGTTTACATTATTAGTTATTATTTGTTATCATTCATTTGGCTACATGAGTGTCTTGTGAGGAATATAGAAATAATGGAGAACAAACAGAAGGAAAAAGAGGTCTTATGAGAGGAAGTCAACTTGAATTAAAAGTATTCACTTCTATGATGCCGTACACATCAATTCAATGCCTTGCATCTATGAAGTCTTAATGAAATATACTGTGTCCATATCAGAACAAGTAAAATTACCGTTCAACATTTTTTGTTTATGTCTATATTTTAAGGACAAAGACAATTGACTACATGGCCTTTCATTCAAGGCTTTCAGAAAACATTCTACTGACTTGTAGTAGATATGGAGACATTCCAACCAGGTGTCTTTTCAAAGAAGGGTCTGCTGACTGTAAATAATGATTTCAACTGCAGGCAGTAACTTCACACAAGATGATACCTGTGTCAACACAATCCAGTGACCGATGGGGCTGTCTATGAAGACCTGGTCAGTCTAAGTGAAGATCACTGGTGATGGTCTTTTAGTTCCAAAGTGCCTTGTGTCGCAGACAGGGTGTTTTGGCTAATGCGCCACATTGGGTTCTCTGTATGATAGCCTAGCCTTGTTTCTCTCATATCCGTAGGTATTAATCAAAAGGCACACCTTATGTATATTGTGGCATCCCCTGTAATTTCAGCATGAGGCAAATTGAAGCAAGAGGATAAGAGCTCCAAATCATGCAGGGGCTATCCAGGGTGAGCCTACCCCCAGGCCATCCACAACAAAACCAAAGCTAGGGTGGAGGAACCTAAAAGCAAGTCATCTTTCAATGTACACGATATATAGTAACCCAATATATTAATGTTCTCCACATCAATTATTTTATGTGAATATGTAGCTTTGCATTCATGTCTGTGTGGGAAAAAAAGCTCAGAATTACTTCTAGTCTAATTTATACACTTGCCATCTCCTTCCAGCAGAAATAATAAAATGCTCAGAGTTTTGAAAAGGAGAGACAATATTTGTAACATATCACCTGTTAAAGATTCTTGCTGTGCAGGCACCCTTTATTTCTAGCCTATGAGCCTTCGAGGTGGAGCAGCCAGCATGGAAATAGTTAAATATTTCAACAACTGGCAGCATCTTTAGAGTAGTTTGTTCCCAGTAAGTGGGGGCCCTTATAGTTCTTTCCTAATGTGGAGCCAGATTTAGGGTAGGAGCATGGTGCCCCATGGAATTAGGAGTTTTTACGCCCAGAGAGGAAGACATAAGCACATGTACAGTTTTCCAGACATCCTGTTTGAAAGGGCTACATCCTGTTTGAAAGAGGTCGGGGGGGGGGGTTGTAGAAGAAAAAAAAGAGAAACCCACAAAAAATGTTTTCTCCTTTTGTGGTCCAAGTGTTAAACAAACATACAGACATCCTGATAGACTGTGTCTCGGTTTTCAGTACAAGACAATTTAGACATCTTCTAAACTCGGGGTCTGTATAGAGACATCAATACAATTAAATAAAAAAAAAAGAGAACATTCTAAGAAATCTGAGCAAATGTCTGTGTGGCTCACTGTTACTTCAAGAAACAACAGAAAGCTGCAAACTTCTTAGTTAATTTCTCAATGAAATTTATGAACACAATGCATAAGGAAGGTGTGCGGACATTTATAGTCACTTCTATTGCTATATAACATCTTAGTTTACAACGTTAGCATTCAAGAAATTTAACCGAGTTACAACAAAAATCACACAAAAACTCAGTGTTTTAAGTCAGTTCATTATTTCACGCTGGCCACATTCACAGCTATCCTAGGCTGTAAGCATCCATGGGCCTTATTTCGGACATGCTTTGATGAAATAGGACAAGTTATATGTTGATAAATCCAGGATTAAATGTTAAATACTTTTATATGTGAATATCTTCATAGCTGACTAATGTACTGATTCTGACTAGATTGGAAGTGCTACACACCAAACATGAAAGGGTAGGAGAGGAGAGAGCAAGAAAGTGAGAAGAAAAACAACAATTTGATGAAAATGTTATACAACGTGAACTTGTCCTTCTAACTTTTTTTATTGCATAAAAATTCAGACTTGAAGTTAGGAAAAAAAGAAAACCACCAACTTAAAGGAAGAAGAAAGAAACACCAAGATTTAGTGACAATAAATTAGCTGTTAACTGTGTGTTTTCCTAGCAGGATAAACATTGTACACAATGTATGTCTCCAAAAGTAGGAGCCCTGAGTTCCTAATAACTGTGGAAAGTGACTGCAGAGATAAGCAACCAATCTGCTGACTTCTGAAATGAACATAGCTATCATTAAACAAATGGGTCTTGGTCTACAGAGATTGTAGTAACTTTCCCATAGCTACCAAGAACGTGACAATAACAAGATCATAACAATACTGTGGGAAAATAAAGTTGATATGCTTTATTGACAAATCAATTGCAAATTGATTTTCTTTGCAATTTGGGGTTGCAAGTTAATATATGAATACCATTATTTGAGTTTCCTCTTGCTGTGATAAAACACTCCGAACAAAAACAACTTAGGAAGGACAGGTGGCACTTCCAAGTCACAATACGTCACTGAGAGGAGACAGAGCAGGAGCTCAGCCAGGAAGTGAAGAAGAAATCATGGAGAGAAGTGCTTATTGACTTGCTTTCAGGCTCATGCTCAACTGGTTTTCTTAGACAACCAAGGGGAACCTGCCTAGGGATGGTGCTGCCCACAGTGGGAGGGATTCGCACCTGTCAATCACCAATCAAGACAATCTGTCACAGATAGGATCACAGGCCCATGCGATTGAGGCATTTTTCCAACTGGTGTTTCCCTTTCCTGAGTGACTGTAGATTGTATTATGTTGTCAGTAAAACTAAGCAGGACAACACTATAATACTATTTGCTGAGATGCAGCCCTATGGAGTTCTGTTGTTGCTCTGTCCCTGTCTCAGCCTCCCCCTGCCCCACCACTCTCTGTTTTCATTCCTAAGGTATTTGAAGTATTTATTTTTTCTTTCCCTGAAGAAAACTAAGTATAAAGAATTCAAAGCTATAATGGAAAACCTCGCGTGGGGAGCAATTTGTTTAACACCATCCAAGACACTGTTTACCTCTCTGTGTTAATGCTTGCCTTTCCTTTATTATAACTCAAAACCTTGGTTTCTCTCACAATATGTCGATAATAGTGGCAGAGAAAATAACACACTAGCATATTGGTTTTCTTTTAATACTATAATTTGAATTAACAGATCTGAATTTTCTGAACAACGTCTTTGGAAAAGATAAATGAGAAAAAATAAGCAATGTTTAATTTGGAAAGTAAAACCTTGTTTTTTTTTTTTCTTCCTCTAATAATAATCTTGTATTAAGGCTAGGCAAAGCACCAATCCAGTTTGAGAGTAGGGTCCCAAAAACAAGCAAAAGAATTAGATACAGTCCCTGCTCCCACTGTTAGGAGTCTCACGAGAAGACCTAGCTACACAACTGTAACATATGCAGAGGTCAGTCCCGTGCAGGCTCCCTGGTTGTCAGTTCAGTCTCTGTGAGCTCCTAGGAGCCCAGGTTATTTGATTCGGTGGGTTTTCTTGTGATGACCTTGATCCCTCTGGCTCCTACAATCCTTTCTCCCTCTCTTCAGCAGGGTCCTCTTATGTTTGGTCTAATATTTGACTGTTGGTTTCTGCATCTGTTTCCAGCAGTTGCTGAGTGAGGTCACTCTGATGACTATGGGATTTGGCACCAATCTATGAGTATAGCAGAATCTCATTAGGTATCATTTCACCATGCCTTGTATATCCATGGGAGGCCCGCCATTTTATGAATAAAATGGAGAAGTGGATGGGGGAGACAGAGAGGAGGTGGTGCAGGGACTGGGAGGAGAGAAGAGAGGGGAAAGAGGCCAGGATGTAAAACTAATGAAGACACAAAAGAGCCACCAATTAGAGTGACTTCCGGAGGCAGGGTGCCTTGAGAATAATGAGGGTATAATTTTTTTTATCAGTTACTTAACATTTATCCAGAATTAAAATGAAGTTTTCAGCACATTTAAACCCCTTTTAATTGTGGAGTGTTTTTAAGTAGAGTTAAAAGCCACATATTCATAACAGATTTAGTAAACATATTTGACATATTTGTCCAAGGTACAATACCGCTAGAAGTAAATTCAGTATTCTATTTGCTCAGAAATCACTTAGAATTGTCAAATATTAAAATGTTTGACAGGTGACACAAAAGAGTTGCTAGACGTATGTTTTGTTAAGGCGGTGTTGGTCCATATGCTCACCAGCCTTACACTGTTTACACAGCCTGTTGATCTCTACCCACTAGATCATTTCTTGTGACAATTTGTATTATTTATTTGTGTACTATAGATATGAATTATTTCCCAGCTATCACAAATTGCATGGCTTCTGGCTTAACATTTAACTTCATACTAGGATACTTCTAAGCATAGAAGCTTGTGGTTTTGTTTTCATACAGGGGTAGAAAGGGTCCAGTTGTTATTAAATTTATTGAGATTTTCCTTTATAGATTATTTTCTTTCCTATGAAATCTTTGCAAAACCTAAGGTTTTTAATACATACCAATTTACTGTTTTCTCCAGTCGTTATTGCTTGCTTTATGCACTTAGGCTTCTAACCTGTTGAGAATTTCCTTTCCACCTGAAAGAAATGGGGCCTTATTGTTTTCCGCTGTGAACAGTCATTGCTCATTGCCTGGCTCACATACTTTTTTTCTTTATCTGCAACATACAATTTGTTGCTCAGTCCAACTGTGGTTGCTGTGCCTTAATGGTTTAACCGTTGTCTTTCCCAGCATTCATAACAAGCTTAATTAATATTATCTAAAATTAAGTTACTTACCATTATTCTTTAAAAGTGCCTTAGCTCTTTTTAATTATATAACTTCACATAATAATTTTAAATAACTAGGGAAGGTTAGAATTAGCTCAGATACTCACATATTTGACCCAAGTAATTCCAAGAACAGTTAAAGTCCCAAGCAGCTAAGTGCTCTACTTATCCTGCAAATCTAGAGCTCTACAACACCAGTACCATCTGGAATTACTTGGCAGCCATAACAACAACAGCGACGACAACAACAGCGACAACAGCCACAACAACACCACCACCAATAGTGACAGTTCTCAAAACAGTAGTGAGAAACTCCTGATCTCTACAGGCCTTGTGAAAGCATCCTTGAACACAACGTATTTACTGTGTATTGGTGATTTGGCCCAGGATTCCATAATGTCCCATGTTTCATGAAGTAAGCGACTCTTGGTAAATGAACTTCTTCAGGCCTAGGCACAGTGATGATGTTCATTTTAATCTTCACCCACATGTATATATGCTGTCTCCCTGCTGGGAAGATGTGTCTAATTAATTACATGCTTTACATAGAAAAGAATACAGCTTTTACTCAAAGCAATGGAGAATCATATTGCTTTAAAACCTATTCTTTTATTAAATCAAAACATTACATTGTGTATAATACTAATTTTACATTTGCTTTATATGTATTTCTTCACCACATCAGTTGGTATTGATTCTCTCATTCAGAAACTGTGATTTTCATAAGTCAAGTTATCCACCTGCCCTAGAATGTTCATATTGGCATGTTACAGGCATTTTCTTCTTGAAATCTGTTCCAAGCAATAATATTTCTCTGGAAATATAACTCTGATTTGCATTAGCTAAGATTTAAAACTTCAGATACGGCAGTAAGTTAGATGACAGCTTTGTTGACTAACATTGCTTTGTATTTTTCTTTGCCAATGAAAGGTGTTGTGCCTGTGTATTAGTTTCTTGCAGGACAGGTAGACTGGCTTATCCATGGGCTGTGTATACAAACTCTGTGAGATAAGTCTGTTGTGCATATACTGTTCTAAAGAAGCCATCTCCCCCCTTCCCCAGACTAAAAATATCAATAGGGTATTTGTGTTTAGTCACATCTCACATTGTTTTAGAAACACTTACAAATCTATAAAATGACTTATAAGAAAGTCACAAGAAATAAAAAAGGCAAAGAAGAAAAGAACAAATGAAATACACCCAAGAACATGGCTCCTATTAAATTATGTCATGAGGTCTTCACTCCTACAAGGAAGTTACCCAGCTTTCACATCAAATACCATCAATAGTGAGTATTGCCTTAGGTTTTCCTACAGAGGAAAGACTGAGTAGAGTGTGACCTTTGCTGTTATTCATCATGCTCTCTGCAAAGGTTATTTCAATTTATAACTCAGTCACTGTTGTATGAAAATGTCTACTGCTCCACGTATTACCTATTTTTGTTATTCTGTAACTTTATTAATATATTATTTAATATCCTTATATTATTACTTTAGTCATTATTAACTGGTTAAATAGTATATAATTTGTTTTCACTTATATGACTATTAAAGCAGTCAAAATGATCATAGAATGTTATTTGATATTCTATGAATTTTCTGCAACTAAAATACCTGTCATTCTCTTAGTGAATATCTTTTAAATAGCAATTATGTTATATAATAGCTAAGAACAATAGCCCATTTTCTGTCCCATATGTTAACATACGTTAAATGCTTTCTCTTACATCATGTGTTACAATTAATTTCCATTGCTAAGCATCAAGGGAGAGGAAATTATATGATAATGATGTTTTGAACCAGGGCATCTTCGGGGTCATTAGTATAAAACACTGCCATGAGGATGGAGCCCTATTAACTACTGGCTTTATAAGAAGTGGGAAAGTTATCAGAAGACTTTTTGTGTGTATTTCTTCTCTTTCTCTTGCTTGGTGATTCCTGGTACTACCTTGGGCACCTGAGAACAAAAAAACTATTACTATATACAGCCCCTCTCTTTTTGGATCAGAAACATGAGTCAAAATAAACTTCTTTTCTTTATAGTATGGCATGCCTAAGATATTTTATTACAGTAACACAAAGTGTAATAATACTGAAAATTAAAATCTTGTTTTCTATTTCATTTTGTGTGATTTTAAAAAAAGTGTTAGTTTACTAATATTTTAATTAGTATATTATTAATAAAGGAGAATAGAAAGGTCAAAAGACAATTCTAAATTTAATATTTCAATGACTACTTAATGACTCCTCTTGGTACAATTATCTGAACATTTGGAGTCATAATAATATAAGATTCCCAGTTTGTGTCAAATTAATTCAACACGTATGCACACAAAGATTGATATTTCAATATTTGTATATAAAATTATGTAACAATGCAAATTTACTAAAATATAATATGTATAAATATGTAATCTTTATTTGAATATAATACAGAAAAAATTTGTAATAATGACAGAAATAACACACAAAGCTATTATTGAACCAAATCAAAAGTAATGTAATATAATACAACCTTTTAAATTGAAACTTTATCCCTTACTATGCTCTAGGGTATTTGGAGTTTCCCCTCCTTCCCTGCTCTAAAGTACAACTGTGATGCCTCTACTCTTTCCTAATAGAGAAATATTGCACGATATTAAAGTTCTATTTTATAAACATCAGTAGCAGCGCTGTTGAGCTTTCCATGATTGTGGTACTACAGAGATAAATACTTTGAAGCATGAGTAGATTCTTAGAACTAAAGCTTTGCATTATTCCTACAGCTCTTTTAAATAAGTCAGTGCAGAAACATGCTTCGGCATCACTAAAACTTCCATGATTTGATCCATATACATACCAGCCACTTATAGACACATCACCTTCAGCTGTGAAAATGAAAGATATTGCTTACATGAGAAAAGCATTGTTGAGTGTCGAAGGTTATTCCAGTTTTAAATTCAATAGCTAACTCTCTTGTTATTAAGTGAAACACTAGGACACAAACTTTTCTTAGCCAGATTTATAGAAAAGACTGTATCTGGTAAGGTGAGCATCCAAACTGCCTAGGCTCCTACAAAGCCAGTACGTGCAGTAGGATCAAAAACCCATTGCCATTGTTCTTGAGATCTCAGTACTCCTCATTGTCCGCTATGTTCAGCGAGTCCGGTTTTATCCCATGTTTTTTCAGACCCGGGCCAGCTGGCCTTGGTGAGTTCCCAGTAGAACATCCCCATTGTCTCAGTGTGTGCGTGCACCCCTCGCAGTCCTGAGTTCCTTGTTCGTTCTCTCTCTCCTTCTGCTCCTGATTTGGACCTTGAGATGCTCACCTTACTAGACCTGGATGGAAGTGGGTGGTCCTTGGACTTCCCACAGGGCAGGGAATCCTGATTGCTCTTTGGGCTGACGAGGGAGGGGGACTTGATTGGGGGAGGGGGGGGATGGGAGGCGGTGGCAGGGAGGAGGCAGAAATTTTTAATAAATAAATAAATTTAAAAAATGGAACGCAAAAGAGAACTAAAACATAAAAAAAAGACTGTATCTGTGTAATCCCCACTCCACTCCTGCTTTTTTTTACTGTTTATTTAAGCATGCTCACAATTTAAAAGAACACCACAATAGAAGACTTTCCATAACAAATCCCAGAAGCTAAAATGTTGTTCCACATCTTATGCTTGACGCAATCTGCCTGATGTATAATCAGGTTTCATCTTGTAAACAATAACATGCCATTGCTACCTGAAGGTGGGCTGGTATCTTAAAGGCTATTGGCTGAAGGAATGGAAGGAGCACCCACAGCACTGTATCTTAAAGGCTATTGGTTGAAGGATTGGAAGGAGCTCCCACAGCGCGGTATCCTAAAGGCTAGTAGTGGAAGTAGCACCCACAGCAGGCAAAGACCACAAGCTGAATCTGGCCCAAGGATCACTCTGTTAATGATTTAAGTCCTATTCAAAGAATTAAAGAAAATATGAGCAAGGAGAAGCCTACTGAGTTCACGCTTGTAAGAGATGGACACTATGGAGTTAATATAGCTTCAATATAAAGAATTAACACCGTGGAAAACAGATGCACATGTCCCCTCCCCTATACACATAATTAAACACAAAATAAGTCTTAAAATGAGAAAAATTTTAAAACATCAGTTGCAAAGATGTTAAAATTAACAGGTTATAATGTTATTCTAAACTGATAAACAAATGATATTGGTACAAGTATTATGTCAGATGATAAACTCAAAGGTTCAAATGTAAAACCAGGAGTTCGTAAAAACTGCTGAGTGCATGTGGAGTGGCTGGTCAGCCACAGGCGAGCTGTTTCAGTCTCACTGGAAAGAGACCTTTCTAAGACTCAAAATTCAGAGCCTATCAAAGCAGCAGCAAGTGTTTCTGTATGGTACAAATGACCTGGCTGTAGTAAAATAACCATAGTAAGGAGACTGGAGAAGTGGCTGTACAAATTCTGGCTGTGCCCATTCAAGGACACAAGGAGTTCTGCCTAGACAAACAACTGATTGTGGCAATTCTCCCCTGTAGGTCAAGCTCCAAGTTCAATAAGAGACCTTGTCTCCAAACACTATGGGAAGCAAGAGAGGATACTGAATTTAACATCATACTCTAGTCCCTGCCCCCTCACCGCCACACTCACGGCCGCACACATGCATATACCAAACACAGACTCACATGAAATCACCACATTAAACACCAAAGAACAAATAGTAAGCTGGGGAAAGTACACAACATAGCATATCTTCTTCTTATATAAAGGTTTCTTTTAGATTTGTATTGGAAAGAAACAACATAAACATGGGAAAAGATATTATGGGGAAACAAAAATGCAAATGGTGCTGAAATAAATGAAAACACATTGATCTCACTCAGGACATTACAGTAATCAATTAAACCAAGAGTACCCACTTCATCTATTTATACTAAAACTGCTGCAGTACGGAGATGATTAGCATGAACCTGAGCAAAGATTATTGGAAATTCATCAAGTGTTTTATTCTAAAACAACACCAGCTAAAATCGAGATAGTGTTCCCACATCAACTTGGCAGAAACCTGAGAGCTTTAATACACATTTTTTAATTCCTTGGAGAGAAGATACTTCATTCATTTGCTGTTGAAACTGTAAACTGCTACATCTACTGGGGGTAACAGTTCTAAATTATCTATTAAAACTTATAAAACATATAAACTTGGAGCAATCAATTCTGTCTCTAGGAATGCACACACGACTATTTGTATATTTGTTTGCATAAAAAATGTTATGTGTATAAGGTTATTGTGATATTGATCATAGTAACAAGTTTAGAAACAAATTTAATTATCCTTGAATTTCTGTGTTATATTTACTTAGTAAAATATCATACATTATGTGCTGATCTGGGAAGATTTTCAAGATAATATTTTAACTAAAAAGACCCACAAATGCAAGGAAATATGCACAGTACCATGGGCGCAAAATGTGGGAAATAATTAATTTGCATTTATTGCCATTTACTTAGAAACTTCTCTAGTGATTCAGAGTAAAACTGTCACCTTTCACAAGGGCTGAGGAAAAAAATGGGTAAAGAAGGCAAGACAGAGTAGCAGCCAGGCAAAATCAAGGTTGAAATCTAATGTAAACATATTGCTTTGTTCTGGAGTTTTTTCTGAAGAAACAACCTTTAGCACTCACAGCGAGATGGGCGAGCTCTGAGAGACGGTGGACGGGTGAATCAGATTCGCTGTAGCTGTCAGTTTTTTAATAACATTCATAAATGTTCTATCATAAGCCACAAAATTACACAATAAGATGTGTTTTTTAGTCACTGTTCTATTGTTGTGAAGTGACACAACGACCATGGCAACTCTTATAAAAGAAAGCATTTAATTCAAGTTTGCTTGCACTTCAGACGTTTAGTCCACCTTCATCATCATGGTAGGAAAAATGACAGCAGGCAAGGAGACTTGCTGCTGGAAAAGCAGCTGAGAGAGCTACATCTGGATTCACAGACAACAGGAAAAGAGAGGGACTCTGGGATTAGAGTGGGCTCTTTGAAACCTCAAAGCCCACCAACTTCTACTACATAGACCTATTCCCCCAGGTCCATACTTTCTAATTCTTTTAGATGATGCCATTCCCTGTTAACTAAGTATTCAAATCTATGATTCTATGGGAGCCTTTCTTACTCAAACCACCACATACGTATCTTACAAAAATCTCTCTAGAAAGATATATAAAATTCTAACAGAGTAATGCCTGCTTCCGTGTATGGGAGACGAGAAAAATGGGGAAGGAGATTGCAGAATGTGTATAAGGGGTTTAATGTGATTTAATCTTTAAAACTTCCTTCTGTTTTCTGTAGCATAAATAATAAAAAACCTGGAGTCAGATTAAGGTTCAACCAGAAAATCATAAAAACAAAGCAACCAAGCCACTAGAGAAGTCTTACCTCTACTTAGGCTGGGCGACCATAAAGTAAGCAGCCTAAACCTTTCTCTCATCTCATTTTATATTCCTTCTAGTGCTGGTATTAAAGGTATATGATTCCCTAGTACTGGGATTAAAGGTATACGCCATCACCACCTTAGTTTGTTTCTGCGTCGATCTTGTGTACACCAAGGTGGCCTTGAACTCACAGAGATCCATCTTTCTCTGTCTCCCAAATCCTGGGATTAAAGGTGTGTTTCACCATTACCTGACCTCTAGTGGCTTTAGCTTTGCCCCTGGTCTTCAGGTAAAATTTATTTATTAAAATACAAACAATATACAACTACAGTTTTCTTAGTAGGTGACCTTGTAGAAGACCCTTTAAATGCAACCATGCTTAATGGTTAGCTCTGCTATCAGTGGTCAGATAGTCTACAATACTCAATAATCCATGCATTGGATACTTGGAAGTATAGAAACAGAAAATGCAAACCTACACAGGATAGATAAAATGTTTAAGGTCTGAGAGAAACCAGAAAGGAGTTCCAGCTGGTAATCAGGAGAGAGATCAACAAAGGGCCAACACCTGAGTAGAGATACGATGTCCAAGGAAATATCAGTATCAAGACCTTTCGGGTAGAGACCAGAGTGAAGATAGTAACCAAAGAAAATGAAAAGAAGGAAGAACAGATTGTTCTCTCTGGTTTAAAAATACATTGTTAGAAAAGTGACACCCCTGGGCTTAGATTACAGGATGCTGAATCAAACTAAAAATGGTTTTTAGTTCGCGAAAGTAGTAATGTATTGGAAGACTATAGGCACTGGAATAATAACTTAGAAATAATTCCTTTAGTTAGAATTCTAACATCAGTACTTGCCAGTAGGCACTATACAACTCTTTAGTATGTGCCTGAGAAATTTCAGTTATCACACCACACAGATACTTGTGTGTACATATTTACTGCTTTCCTATGAACAATATTCATGAAATGGAGCCAGACAACATGCCTATAAATATATGGATAGTATATAGTGATATTTTGTTAATGAACTAACAAATCTTGTTTGAAGAAGAGTACAAAGCTAGCCACACCAGTTAGCCACTCAGGCCAGGCAGTGGTGGCACACACCTTTAAGCCCCAAAACACACTATTAAGCCATAAAGGCCAGGTGGTGGTGATGCTTGCCTTTAATATCAGCACCAGAGAGGTGGGATGAGACAGGAATAAGCACTCTTTTCAGTTTGAAGATTTCGTAGAGGTAAAAGTCCTCTAGTGGCTGACTGCTTTGCTCTCTGATCTTTCATCTTGAATCCCAATATTTGTCTCTGGGTTTTGTTATTTGTGCCAAATTTGGCATCCACATTTGGGATATAAATTTACAAAAAAGTCATTTGTCTGCCACATAGACCAGACATACATAGACCAGAGCTTCACATGGCTGTAGTCACTGACTTCCTGGCTAGGTTTTCCATTCTTCTCTCTTGATGGGCTTTTCCAGAATCCTCTTCTCAGGCTGCTGCAAAAATATGTAAACTGCCTTGAAATCCAGTCAGGCTTTTACTGTTCTACACAGCAGCAATGAGTCTCACATCTTCATCATCATTGGGGGCAAATTTGGTGAGAAAGTTGGATTTCTTTTTTTTTTTTTATTGAGAAAAGGAAGAAAAAAAAACAAGTTTCCACCTCCTCCCAGCCTCCCATTTCCCTTCCCCTCCTCCCACCCTTCTCCCCCTCCTCCCATCCTTCTCCCCCTCCTCTCACTCCTCTCCCCCTCCCTCACCAGGCCAAAGAGCAGTCAGGGTTCCCTGCCCTGTGGTAAGTCCTAGGTCCTCCCCCCTCCGTCCATATCTAGGAAGGTGAACATCCAAACTGGCTAGGCTCCCACAAAGCCAGCACATTAAGTAGGATCAAAACCCCGTGCCATTGTCCTTGGCTTCTCATCAGCCCTCATTGTTCGCCATGTTCAGAGAGTCCAGTTTTAACCCATGCTTTTTCAGTCACAGTTCAGCTGGCCTTGGTGAGCTCCCAATAGATCAGCTCCACTGTCTCAGTGGGTGGGTGCTCCCCTCGTGGTCCCGACTTCTTTGCTCATGTTCTCCCTCCTTCTGCTCCTCATTGGGACCTTGGGAGCTCAGTCCAGTGCTCAAGTGTGGGTCTCTGTCTCTATCTCCATCCATCACCAGATGAAGGTTCTATGATGATATGCAAGATATTCGTCAGTATTTCTATAGGGTAGGGTCATTTCCGGTTCCCTATCCTCAGCTGCCCAAGGAACTAACTGGGGACCTCGGCTTGGGCTTCTGGGAGCCACTCTAGGTTCAAGTCTCTTGCCAACCCTAAGGTGGCTCCCTTAACTAAGAATTGTGCTATCCAACCTTCCTTTATCCCAATCCTCCTTTTTCCCCAAGTTCCCCCCATTCTCCCCTTCTCCCTTTTCTCTCCCCATCTCCCCTTACCCCCATCCCACCCCACCCCCAAGATCTCAATTTTCTCCCCGACAATTTTGTCTACTTCCCATAGCCAAGAGGATAACTATATGTTTTTCCTTTGGTTCAACTTCTTACTTAGCTTCTTTAGGATCACCAATTGTAGACTCCGTGACCCTTATTTATGGCTAGAAACCAATTATGAGTGAATACATCCCATATTCATCTTTTTGGGCCTGGGTTACCTCACCCAGAATAGTGTTTTCTATTTCCATCCATTTGCATGCAAAATTCGAGAAGTCATTGTTTTTTACCGCAGCGTAGTACTCATCATTGGGGGCAAATTTGGTGAGAAAGTTGGATTTCTTAAAGGAGGAATTAGTTAAAAGGGAGAGGTTTTTCCCCCCTCATGTTAAAAAGTGGAAGACACAATTATAATAAAGTTAGGTCTCTGTATGATTATGTAATGCATGATTTAAAAATAGAACAATTAAATGAAGGACTAATCAACTTAACAGGGATTGACAAAATGTTAATTATCATTTTTATAATTCTTGTCATCATTTTGATAATTCTTGGTTTATCTCTTAAAAAGCTGTTTGACTTGACTGTCAAGAGAAAAACTTAGTAAAATAGATCATAGAGATATTCAGATCCAGACAGAAGATTTATGGATTTTAATGGATTTTTTTGGATTTTTAATTAAACAATTTCAGCATTTCATTATAAGATTAGAGAAGAACAGCTTAAAGTTTTCAAACAACCAACATTAATGTATCCAGTAACCTTAAAGGAACAATTGCCAAATGATAGATATCCCTTAGGCTATGCAAGAGTTAAATGGACTCCTTTGGAAATGTTGGATTTAAGGAGATTCAAAGAAATGATAGTCTCATACAGTATGCATTTACCTTTTGTGAAGCAAATGTTAAACTTGTAATAGAATTATCCATAGAGACTGGGCAGACTTGGTTAAAGCTGCTTTAGGACCTGGTCCACAATTACAATGAAGTGCTTGGTTTAGAGAAGAATTTAAGACTATTGAACAATAGCCAGGCGGTGGTGGCACATGTCTTTAATCCCAGCACTCAGGAGGCAGAATCAGGCGGATCTCTGTGAGTTTGAGGCCAGCCTAGTCTACAAGAGCTAGTTCCAGGACAGGAACCAAAAGCTACGGAGAAACCCTGTCTCGAAAATAAAAAAAAAATAAATAAATAAATAAAAAGAAAGAAAAAAGAAAAAAAGACTATTGAACAATGCAGTAAAGCAGATGTATAGAAATCTCCCAAGATCAACTTCTTGGGGAAGGAGATTATGCTAATACAGAAAGGCAATCCTTATATGATGACCACACCCTGGCTTTATACTGTGCATCAATTTTGAATGTTTGGTACAGAATTGAAGAAGTAGAAAAGAACATTGAATCCATTACTAAAGTTATACAGGGCCCAAAGGAAGCCTTCATTGATTTCTTACAAAGACTGACTTCAGCATACCAAATTCAGAAGGTAGACACATAATAATTAAATCTCTGGCTTTTAAAAATGCTAGTTATCAATGAAAATGATAATTAGTCCTTTAAGGCAAGGTCAGCACCCTTGGAAGAATGTATCTGAGATACAATCCATATTCATTCTCATGACCATGAAGAGGTTTGGATAGGAGAGGTGATTTCCGAAAATTTGAGGAAAAATTGAAATGTCAAATATTCTTATTGTGACAAACAAGGTCAACTTAAAAGGGATTGTAAATAAGGTGATCCTATTTCAGAGAAGATGATGGGCACTGAAGAGACTCTACCTGCAGTTTCTTTTCTTTGTGGCAAAAGCAAGTCACTGGGCAAGAAAATGTCATTGCCTCAACTGTTGACAGTATGTTATCCTAATTGGACAAGCAGGACACAAAAGAGCATGACTGCCAAACCTTATCAAGACAAGATGGGAGAGTCCTTCAAAAATCCTGTTTCATAGAAAAGTTTGTTGAATATTTTAGGCCTTTTGGCTAAAGATGGATGCCCTAACATTGCAGAGGAACTTTGGGTGACTATCCAGGCAGCCAGCTGTTTCTGTCATTTCTCACATTTTTGGGAAAGTGCTTGTTTGTACTTTCCGTTTACTAAGTTAGTATTATTTCATTCTTGGGTCTCTGAGGTAGTTTAAGACTAAGTTATAGTTGTAGTTTTCTTTTTTAGGAGACTCAGAAAAAATTTACTAAAGAAGTGTCAAGTCTATAAGGTTGAGAGACATCAAGATACTTTTGAATGGTAATATAAGTTATTATAGGAAGTAAATTAGATACAAGACTTTGAACTCACCAAACAGGATAGATAATGGGAGTATTTTTCCATATTTGTCAAATGTAAATGAACTAGAAATTGTTGATGTATTTATTGCTTGTATATATTATATATAGTTATTGCACTTACTATACATAGTTTTTCTTATATTACTTATTACCTTCTTTTCATATTAGATAAAAGGGGAAATATATTGATATTTTGTTTAAGATCTAGCAAATAAAGCTTGTCTGAAGATCAGAGTGCAAAGCAGCCACAGTAGTCAGCCATACATGCCAGGCAGTGGTGGCACACACCTTTATTTCCAGCAGCCACATTAGTTAACCATAGGAGCTGGGAAGTGGGGGTGCATGCCTTTAATACCATCATTAGAGAGAAATACAAGGCAGGATGAGACAGGAACTTGCTCTTTTTTTCAGTTTGAAGATTTTATAAAGGTAAGAACTCTCTAATGGTTAACTGTTTTGTTTCTCTGATCTTTCAGCTTGAACCCCAATATCTGTCTCTGGGTTTTTATTATTCATGATACAATGGTAGATGTATAAGTCATATATATATATGCATATCATATATATATACATATTTGTACACACGTATGTATTTATATATACATGAATATGCATTTAAATCATAAAGAATGAAATTATATCATTTTCAGCAAAATGGATAGAGCTAGAGATTATTGTGTTAATGAAATAAATCATACTCAGAAAGATAAATTTACCTGGTTTATCTCATAGGCATAATATAAAATAAATACACACACAAGATAGAAAGTTATGAGGAAAATATGAGGGAATGTCAAAAGGTGGAACAAGAGAAATGGCTATGAGGGGATCAAGGAGAAAGGAAATCAATAGGAGAAAAAGGAAAAACAAATAAAGTTGACTTCAATTCATGTGGAATCTAGACTTAGCCATGTGTATAGGACATAGAAGTTGAAGTGTTTTGGTAGAGCAAGGAAACTGGCTAGCTACACAAGAAGGTAATAGGCATGAATATGAGCAATGAAAAAACATTATATATAAACATATGAAAATAAAATGAGAAAATGCACTGTTTTACATACTACTAAAAAACTATGTATAAGAAAACAATACAACGTGAATGCTGCAGGAATAGATTGGTGGCAGTCATCTACAAGACCCTAGCTTCAATGTCTACCACTTTCCTGCTTTTCACCCAGAAGTCATGGGAACTGGTAAACAGAATCACACAGAGTATGAGGAAATAGAACCTCAAACATCTGCTTTCTAAATAAATGAGTAAATGAAGCCAGGTGTGTAGAAGCAGAAAGGATTGGGGTATTTGCGGTGCAATGTGAAAACCTGGTAAAGTGAAAACTTCCTGAAATATACCAGGGTGATCTAGTGAAGATGCCTAGTAATGGGGGATAAGGAACCTGAACTGGACAACTTCTGTAACCAGGAAGGACTTACATTGGTGGGACCGAGACATCAACCCAGCCACAAAACCTTCAACCTATAATTTGTACTTCCTGTAAGTACCATGTGGGTAATGGTGAAGCAGAACTTATGGGAATGACCAACCGATGACTGGTCCAACTTGAGGCCTATGCCATGAGAGCAAGCCATGCCTGATACTACCTAGATGGCCAGGAAGCAGAGGCAGGATAGCCCAGAGACCCAGGATAGAACCAAACATGACTGGCTAAAAAAAAAAAAAGTCAATGCAATGATTACTAATGGTATTCTGCTATACTCCTAGAATGGTGACCTAGCCCAGTTGTCATCAGAAAGGCTTTATCTAGCATCTGATAAGAACAGATGTAGAGACCCACAGCCAAATATTTGGCAAAGCTCAGGGAACCCTGCTAAAGAGGATGCTGGGAAGGATTGTAGGAGTCAAGGACACTACAAAAAGTTGGCTCAAAGAATCAATTAAGCAGGGCTCAAAGGAGCTCATAGAGACTGAATTGCCAACCACAGAGCCTGATTAATATGAGATATGTCCTCTGCATATATATTATGGTTGTATAGCTTGGTGTTCTTGTGGGACTCCTAACAATGGGATTGAGGGTGTCTCTGGATTTTTAGGATCCTTTTCCTCCTACTAGATTGCCTCATCCAGACTTGATATGAGGGTTCGTGTCTAGTCTTTTTGAAACTTGCTAGGTCACGTTTGGGTGATATCCCTAGGAGGCCTGCTAAAAAGAGGAGAGTGTATCTGAGGGAGAGGGAAGGTAGGGGCTGAACTAAGAGGAGTGCAGGGAGAAGAAACTGTGGTCAGAATGTGAAAGAAAATTTAAAAAATAATAAAAGAAACAGAAAAGATGGACCTGTGTTTTCCTATTCCAGATTCGCATTGCACGTAAGGTTTTTACTATATCATTAAACTCATCCTGCCACCTGTCAAGCCTGGATTCACTTCCTTCTCCAGAAGGTCATTCCTTCCCTGATACTTAGTCAGAAAAAAGGCAGAACAAAGGCTGTTACAGAGGACTGGGGAAGGGAAAATGGCCCCTTTCTTGCTAAGTGGTCTGCTGAGAAAAACTGTGAGAGCTGCTGTACACTGAGCAGTTCTTGGACCACAGGGACAATGCTACAGTGTGTTGCAGAATGGTGGGCCTTGCTGGAGCTTGGTGGTGGATTTTCCGTTATCTTAGATGTGGCCTGGAGTAGTTATTTACATTTGTATCCCCCAAATTCAAGTACAAAATAAATCAGGCCAAATCAGGAAAAGAGCGGAGAGGATAAAGGGCAGTCTTTACTTCTCAGTCATACAGCATGTAACTCTAGGCATTGTTAAGATGCTGGTATTCAAGAAAGGTAGCAGAAAGATGCACAGACTACCAACTCTGTTTTCATCCTGCCTCAGAAGACGGGCCCAGACTGTCTGTCCGTCTATAAAAATGATCTAAGACCCTTCCTCTACTTTGAGAACTCTTTCTATTGGTTCCACCAGACAGAACATAGCCTACCACAGACTCATATAAACTGCCCTTCCACCCCTACTCAAGGGTCCTACTCCAGCTGAACATCTACATGAGGCTCGGCTTGACACAGACGTGGCAATGCAAATCTCCCAAGCCTCTGTCTCCTTCCTAATTTTGGAATTTCTCTCAGGCTGACTTTCCATTAGTGGCCTGACCTTGCCAGGACTCAGTAAGGCAGCTCCATGACTCTCAATCACTTATTCTCCCTCTAGGCTCTCCCAAGAAGCCCATTCTACATTCACCTCTAGGTCCTAACCTGTGGACTGAAAACACATACAAAGACAAAACCAATAACTCACCTACAGATGCTCAGGTTTTGTTGGAAGATCACAAACAATATGATGAGTACGGTTTGCTTCTCCCTAGAAGCATCAATCCCACAGTGATGGTCTCCAAAGACAACTACTTAGATAAAATTCAAGACACGAAACTCAAACTAACAATTATAAACACACTTAGGTCATTCAAATGATTTAAGGAAGATGTGAACAAACACACGACCAAACTGAGAGAAAAATAATCAGCTAACAGATTCTGGGAGAGAGGTAGGCACAGAATCTAGTTGTGGACCCTGTGTTGATGTCACCAGACTTTATTGGGTAATCCAAACCCTCGGTCACACAGATGGTGGTAGTTGAACTTCATGGGGCAAAATATAAGACAAAGAGCTATGAGTATGAGAAAGAGTTTTGTGAGGAAGAATGGGATGTATGTAATATATACATGTATGAAACTGTCAAAGAATAAATGAATTAAAACCAAGAAAAAGGAAAAGATAAAATGAGAAATGATTTTGATTTTTTTTTGTTGAAAGGAGAATATGCATTACTTGACAAATAAAGTAAATGGCATGCATTTTAATTTGTAGAGGAGTTATCCATATTATTAGCCTTATTGTGTCAACCTTATGAAGGCATTCTCTTTGAACAAAATCAATGTGCAATAAACATAGTTTATGACAGGGAAATGTAATAATAAGGAGACTACAGACTGTGTGGGAGGAGTCTCAGATCAAATGGCTTACACTTCCTGTTTGATTCAGGAATGGCTTATACTTCCTGTTTGTGGCTGGGAGGTGGAGTTCTTCAGTTTTGGGAGTCAACATCAGATCCTGTTTTTATGGATATTTTAATTGGCTGCTATTGGTTAGTCAATAATGCCATGGGAACAGCATTCTGGTAATGTCATTTCTTCTCAGAAGGAGCAATTTTATTTGTTCCTTCAATTTGAGAGACCCACTGGCAACTTAAAAATTCTCCTATATATGTATACATGTGAATGCCATGTTATTCCTCCTCTCTTGCAGAGATATCATAAATAGGAGCATTATCTTCCTAAGCGATAATCTTTCAGCTAATCGAAGAGGAAGTAAAATAAGTTAATAGCCAACACGAGGTACACAGATTGCTTTCATCTAAACTTATTCATTAAAATCACATTTAATCCTCCAGTGTGTCTTACTTTCTCCATGAAATAATGACATGTGCTAGTTGAGAAGATAATCCACCTCCCCTACCACTCAGGACATTGTTCTACCTCTCATTTCACTGCCCTCCACAGTAAGATTTTATACTGTGGACAATCAGAGTTGTCCGACACAGTTCACAACTTGCAGCAGGCTACTGTTAGAAGGGATTGCCAACAGATGGAATGAATATTTCAATAATATAACACTTCTTATCATGATCTGTTTGTTGTGTAATATGAATTACATGTTACTGCCTAAGCAAATGTGAGCAAATATTTTGAAGCCCTTCACAATTTATTATCTGTATATATAGAAACATGGTTGACATGCAAAGTAGATCAACCCCCCTGAAAGCTGAGCACTGATTCTGTGATAGTACAAGAATTCCTTGGGGGGATTTATAGCAGATTTCTTCCAGATGCCTAATTCTAAAAACACTCACAATAAAGGTGGAGGAAGTGGGCAGGAGGATTAGCTACAGTGGTGGCCCCAGCAGGGGAAGTCCTATCATTTTCTTCAGGTCTCCTGTTAACTCCACATTTTTTGGTAGGAGAGAGTTTTGTTGTAATACGATAGTACTGACAGAGGCTGGGACATGCATTTTAAAAAGATTCTAAGGCCAAATACTGTTTTAACCTAGGGGCACTTCTGTTTGCGAAGTTGGGGGGAATGGGAGTAGAGAAGGTTAATGGAAATGATGGACGTGGTAAAGCCCTTTGAAACCATCTCATGGTCTAGTGACCGCTTCATTGACTGCTACTCTCCTGTTTCATAAAGACAGCTTATACTTTCATTTGATCTGTTTTTTTTTTGTTTTGTATAACACAAGAAAGGTATGTATTATTTTTCTTTTTATATATAATGCAAGTGAAATGTTATACAAATAAATGTGCCATTAACATAAGATCTTTTAGATTTCCCTGACTGGATTGATGGTGGTTCCTGGATTCAGAATAATTTATGGTGACTTTGGTGCTTGTTGATTCCACCAATGTAAATGTGAAAAAAACAAAACAAAACAAAACAAAACAAAAAAACTCTGAGGCATAGAGCCATTTTGGGCAACCTGTTACTGCTTTGCTTTCTGTCATTCTCCTTGGTATTTGTGTGAGAGACTGGGTCCCGAAGGTGAATGTGCTACAGTTCCAGAGTGAGCTGTTCCACTGTGGACAGGGATGGAGACACACAGGCAGAGCGTAAGGCTCCGAAGGCACAGGCTAAGATATAAATCAGTAGGTGCGTTCTCCAGCATTGCTGCAGCTCTTATTCAGAGGAAGCAGGTTTTAACAGACATTCATTCCACTTATTCTCAGACTTAGGTTTTTGATTCCATCCTTTTGGAGTTTTGCATATCTTGGAGTTTTTATTCAAAAAAAATTCAGTTTTTGTCAGAAGACAAAGCTGCATAGTTTTCTTTGATTTGCACTTGAATGTCCATGAAGCCAGGGTAGAAATAAGGTACAGCGTTTCTCCAGCTTCTGTCACTGCCCCTGTCCTCCTACACACACATCTTTGGATTTCTTCTATATCTAAATGTTATAAAAGTACGAGAGTCAAGCTAAAAGATCATCCTGAATCTCTGTCTGAGAGAGGGACAAATCCAAGTAGCCAAGATCAGCAAGCAGTCCACCTCCAAATGCTGCCCAGAATTGGAATCATGGTATCTCAAGATACTAATTCATCAAAGGAGCATTGGCCTTGACAGCTGAGCCTCCCTGGGCAGTAGTCTTGGGTGGATAAAATGGCTAATCATGCCTTACTTTGAGAAAGAAAAATGGGAGCTCTGTGTAGTGCTGGTCCATGCATCATCCCCATTTTCAGGACAAGTGAAATGTCAAGGCTAAAATACCCTCCAGCTATCTATAAAAGAATGTAAGCCATATACACAGTCATGACAGAGTTTTGAAATATTATTCAATTGGTTTTCCCCATCAGGAAAAAGATATTTTCTGTCTCACATTTATCAAAAAAGGTACTGAATTAAAAGTAGAAGTATGGCAACAGAATGGTATCCTGTCCAATTTAATGAATGTGTAACAGTCCAGTCTAGCTAAAATAAATATATCATATTGAAACTGGAAGATATTTCAGCATGGTACTTGATATATCTATGATTTTACAATTAGTATTTTGCTTTTTATGCTTGTATTATGCAATGCTGAGATACTGTATTTTGTTGTTAACAAATCTACAAGTGAAACTTCTTCCACAAAATAGAAAACTATTTTAATAAACTTTTAAAAGGTCAATAGTCAAATGTAATATACAATATGTGGAATTATAAAAAGAAATTATTTTTAAAAAGTGATTGAAGTACAAATAGTAATGATTAACATCTAAACAGGTAATAGAATTATATTTTACTGTTACATGTGAGCAATGTTTAATATTATAAAATTGAAAGAAAAAGATGGCTCAGAGGTTAAGAATTCTGGCTACTCTTCAGAGGATCTAGGTTCAATTCCCAGCACCCATATGTGGTGGTGGAAATTAAACCTAAGGCTTTGAGAATTCCAGGCAAACACTATACCAATGGAGTTTCTTTTCTAGTTTATAAATACTATTTTTTAAAAAATAGTATTTTAAAAAAATTTAAAAAAAATAGGTAACAAAGGTTATTTCATAGTTTTAAAAAGTTATCTAATAATATTAAAACTTGGCACCAAATGAAGTTGAAGGCTTTGGTTCATCCTTGAGGGATTCTTTTCTCTATATTTTTACGTATGTAAAAACGAAGAGATAGCAAAGAGCCTTTATCCTTATACTCAATAGGGAACAAAAGAAATGAGCAGGTTAGTAATTTTTATTCTACTACTGTCATTGACTTGATGCTAAAAGCCAAAATCTGTTTACCTTACAACTTATCACTTCAGCTTTCAAAGGCACAAGAGGGCTCATTTAATAATCTTAGTTTCTAATTTCAGGAATTATAGAAGAGGAGGAAAATGACAGGGATGGTGTAACATTCTTCTTTCTATTCTTCATTATCACCACCCATAATCACTTTCGTTAAGGGTTTGGAGCTGATATCCAGAAACTTACCTTGGAAAGCACATACAAATAATACTATTAAATAAGAACAATTCTTATCAAGTCACAACTTTTGAAACCAGCCACCGAACACTCACCGATTTATAAATTTAGAATTTATAAACTATCATAGAAATTATAGGACCCATAAATTCACACAGACTCATCTACCTCTTCTTTATTTCCATGTGCTTTCCTATTCCTGAGGTAAGGGATTTTACAGCTGGACTGATTGATATCAATCTCCAAAAGAACTACAGGCCAACAAATCTCTCAGTACTAGACATGAGAAACTTTCTTTCAAAACGTTGGTCAGAGTAGTCCACATGTCTTCCAATACAGTCTCGACTGTCGATTTGGGCCTTGGTTTCCTCTTTAGTGGGGACCACGGGTGGACTCCTAATGGTGAAGACTTAGGACCCAGGACTTGGATGATTCAAGAAGATGACTGTGATGTGAACACTTTTCCTGCAGTCTAACTTTCATGGCTCAAGAAAATAACTTGTAAGCTGCCAAGAGAAAGAAACACTTAACAGCCCTGCCCAGTTGTAACACCTACATGCTAGAACAATTTTCTGCATGCAAGATATGCATAAAAGGAGTGATAATACCACTCACATGTTGGTGGCAATCAGCAGGTTTCCTAACTGGAATTAATGTCACTCAACAGGAGTGTAATCATGCCTGGTACTGGAAACCTAGTCAGCTCCCCAGGGCTGGTGAGATCATGGATATTAGAAAAGAACCTGTTAACAATACTTAGGTAGACCAGCATAATTCCTTACTCTATACTAAATCTTATCCTTACACCCACAGATAACTGCATCTACTACCCCTTGTCAAAGAAGCTTCTCTTTACATCAAATAAAGACCATCACAGAAAAACACAACTGGATACAATGCAGAAATCAATAGGTTGTGGGGAGCCTAATCCCAGAGGATACATCTACATTATAGCTCCTACAGTTATGGCTCAGGGAACATTGTGGATAAGGGAGTGGAAAGAATCTAAGACCCAGAATACCAGCAAGTCGTTTGTAAAACAATTTCTCATAGAAATAGCCCAAACAAGTCCATAGGAGTGGCAATATGAATAGACACGCTAATGTGGAAGGGAGACATTTCTTTTGTTGCCGGGAGAAGGAGAATTTATTTCTCCCAGCGTTGAGCTCCCTTGTTGATTGTCTAATTTTGAGTGATCAGCTCTGAAGTCATGTATGCAAAAACAGCAGCAGCAGCAGCAACAACCACAACAACAATAGACCCAGCAGGTTGTTTTTATATATATTTCCGCATACTCATACATACACACATAATAATAATCATCAAAGAAAAAGAGCCTACCAACTTGAGTGTGTGGATGGGTACAGGAGAGGTTGTAGGGAGGGTGTCAGAGAGACTGAAGGGAGAATGTGATGCAATTCTCTTTCGATTAAAAATGTTAGAAAAGAGACAGTCATTGAAGTTTTCCTTTATTATTTGCTGTGTCTGTCCTTAGTACAAGAGCTGGAATAAGAATCAGACATTATAAATGCAAATATTAGCTCTGCTACTAAAACAATAACAGCAATTAATCTCCTGGGAGGAACCTTAGAAATAATGTATCCAGTGTACAGCTGCCTAGGGTGTACTGGGCTGAATGAAATGCAGATTCATCTCAGAACTGGTAGACTCCTAAAGACCTCTTCTTGACATCCAACACTTATGTATAATGTGCACTGATCATGATCCTAGAAAAACTTCAGGTGCAAGACCTATTCTAGTAGCTCCCTCCTAAGGAAAGCCAATAAGTTTGATTTAGTAAATTGGACAAGTTTTATTGTAAAGCATTCCAAAGAGGATTTAGGTACCATAGAAACTAAGTGCTCCCAAATTGAGATAGTGTCTCACTTTGTTATAGTTAATAATTATTTATTGTGTTTGATCAGATTGAAGAGGAATTTGTTTTCCTAACGTCCAGCAAGTTAAAAGTACACAATGGATCATTTAGTTCTGTTTCACCTTGTCAATTTCAAGGCACTTTCTTTAGTTAATAATCGAAAGTTTCTTCACATTTCACAGGATGTCAATACTCACCATCACTCATTAAGTAAAACTTAAATAATAGCAAGATGCTTTCAGAATTTCTGTGCCCAACTTTATGTAAATTAAAGCAGAAGCCTTAATGTGTACCTTGAAAAATATAGACAGTGATCCATATTTCAAGACAAAACATTTGCCATATTCTAATTTAAAAATCATATTAAAATTAAATTTTGTCTTACATGGTAGAGAGGAAATTCTAGCTCTTTTTCACATAAGAGAAAATCCAGAAAAGATTCAAATAAGGCAATCTTTAAATAGTGTTCTCTATTTATAATAAAAAATATTTCTGATTATCTACTGTACATTTTTAAGATTTTGTTTTCATCCATGATTGATTGTATGAATTAATAATGAAACACATTGTGATATTTTGTTATGATCAGAGTACAGTGTCAATAAAACAAAAATCCTAAGTTCTTTTTTGTTTTGTCTTATTTTTTTTTTGTCTTGCTTTTTGCCCTGGTTCACTATGCAGAGCAGCCTGCCCTTGAACTCACAAAAATCAGCCTTCTTTTGCCTCATAAATGCGTGGATCAAAGGCTTGTATCCTCATGCCTGGCTAAATTCTCACTCAATTCCTGAAACTATAAACTATAAATACCATTATTTCCTGGCCATTTTGAATCTCCATAATAAATTATACATTTAGCATACATATATCATACATAAACATATACTAATTATTCATAGCATGTTACAGAGCCTTTCCATTTTAGAAATTTATTGAGTTCTCACTTAAGGAATTTATCTGGCCCTTTGAGAGTTTAGGAAAATGTACAATCTGTTAAGCAGCAGAAAGCAATTAAATCTAGTTAGAGTTATTCATTGAAAAATCCCCTAGATGGCAGGATACAGGATGAAGTCACTCCGTGGGAGGAAAGACAGTATTTGGGAAAAAAGTATAATTAAAGTTGGAGAAAATAATTGCCTTGGTTTAAAAGTATTTAATTTTGCCCACGAGAATACTTTAGATTCAATGTCTACATTCTATTCATCTATATAGAGTAGACTGGAAGAGATTTCTTGTTGTGAACGTATTTTGGAGTCCTGTAAGTTTTGTTAATATGTTAATAAATATCACTATGGCAGTGAATAAGGGATCCAGAGCACTTGGTGTTTGTGAATTTTTGTTATTCCTGAATCCCTATCTCAAGAGTTCCATAAAAGAACATATTTATTTTTTATCAGTAAAGACATTCTTTTTCTCCCTTTTAGAATCTAACATTTTTGACATTTGTTGTTTTTCTGTTCTCTTTATGTAACATCATATTCTCTCCAAAGCCACTCAAATAGAACTAGAATTGGAAGCTAGTAAGCATTATTCTATGTCAAAGTCGGCTCTCAAGACCCATTTGTTTCATGAAGAAATCAAAGCCAGACATGATGTTACAAATGAGGTTGAACATCGTGGGAGTTTGTTTAATTTAGGGTCTGCTCTTTGAATCCAGCAGGCAAAGTGCTGATGACACGGATAAATTACTTTTTACTTTTTTCTTTGATCATGGAGAGACACTGAACTCTTATCCTCCTTCTAATAAATATGCACAGTTGAGAATAATTATGTATTCTGAAGGTAATACTAGCCGGGAAGCGACTACATCTTCGTGATGCCAGGGATTTCTTAGTTATTCTGCGTACAGGCTCTCCTGCCTGTTCTAAGGTGGTCTGTTGTCTGCTCCTGCCGTCAGCTATCTGAAATCTTGCCCCAAGAAGTTCTGAATTTTCATGGACTCATTTTGGGGCCAAATTCAAAGTTATGAACTTTTACCTTAGGCAAGTTGTTACTTCATTTAAATTTTTGCTTTTTGAATTACAGTCTTGTGTCTCCGTTCAGTATGATAAACACAGTTCTCTCTGACCCTTGTTCCTGGTCAATTTGTGTGTGTGTGTGTGTCTGTGTGTGTGTGTGTGTGAGAGAGAGAGAGAGAGAGAGAGAGAAAATTGTCAATATTGTGAATTCTGTCTTTGATATTAAAAAGTAGATTTAAGTGCTGTGGAATGGTGTTTTTGTGTTATATCTACGATGATGATGATGATGATATAGTGTTGTATTATTTACTTTCAAATAGATAAATTCTTAATACTTTAATCATTTTGTAAATAATCTATTTTAATATTCTCTAAATCAAGGATAATTTTTTTCCAGACTAAGACTCTGAGGGTTATTTTAGACCCCTGTCGGGTAAGAAAACAGCTACATCTGTAGTGACACAAAGATTGGCAAGAAAATTACTAACTTTGAACAAAAACAGGTATTAGAATGGTCCACTGAACTTGCAACATTTTATGGTTGGTTACTATCTGAACTTTGAAGTAGAAAATGAAAATTAATTCACACTTCCAACTGTAGACCATCTAAATTATTTCCATATGAAATATAGAAGATTATTTCTCCAGAGTTCAGTTGGGCATGAATTTGACTTTCCTCATGCATGAACTTAGTCAGGGTATGTGACACAATATGGCTTATGTATGACAGTGTCTGCCAACAAATAACCATACATACAAACATACATACAACCATAATTATATACATTCCTACATATGAGTCCCTTATACATGGCAATCCATGTCAATGAGCAAGTGTACTTCATGAGTGAGTGTTGAGATCAGGTTAGGTTCTACTTTCTGTTACTTCATATTGTACAAAACAGCAGTTTTCCAGGCTGTGCCTGATCCCCAAAGACTTCATTTTACAAACAGCTTGAGACTCCATTTTGAAGGTGGACTGACAAAAATCACCAACTGCCTGGCACCAACCTTGTCGTTCCAGACTGGTAAATAATTTATTTATTCCTGGCAATAGCAGGTGCCACCTTATGAGTTTATCATGGTGAATTGAGACTGAAGTCACAAGGGTAGATTAAAATCATACCTGAAAACAGGCCCGAAAATTTATCAAACATAAGACCAAGGAAAGGTATAATTCCTTCATGTGGACCCCCATAAAGTAGGGGACGCCTAGCACTGTGGTGGTATGGCACCATGTCAACCTGTCATCTGATACATGCTGTTTACAAGGACCTATAGGCAGAGAATTCCTGACCATCTCTGGGGCTTCAGCTCAGCTTGAAACCCCATTGTTACTTGGAACCCCGATCTTTCCCTTTTGGGGAGCTCCTGCTCTTTCAGCTCTGCAGCTGCTTGCATCTTTACTCTCAACCTGAACTCCCCATGCTCTAATTTCTATAGCAACAACGTCTCCCTGCTGTGGGTTTCAGTTTGTTATCTTGTCAGTACAGACTAGATTGCATTTCTTTCTTTTTACATGTATTTTTTGAGATTTCACACATGAGTGCTTTATTTACATCATTTCTCCCCCTCTCTTTCTTCGCGCCAGTGTCTACTGTGACTCTTCCTCAATGACTTCTTATTCTCTAATTATATTACATCTAGATATTGTATATATGTAAGTTTATAAATAAATACATCTAACTCAATAAGTTAATTAGCTTTAACTGTTTGTGTTCAGTAATACTAAAGAATTTTAAAGCTCAGATCATTTCGACCTACCATGATAACTGTATAGGCAGCTAGTCATTCATATACAGTGGAACCTCATAGGTGCAAGAAACTGAGTTATGGAGGGGAAGGGGAGCTGTTGGGAAGATATTCAAGATACAGGGTATTACGAACCAATTCAGGGAGATGCTTCCTCTCAATTCAGAAACCCATCCGTGATTAGTCTTGAATATTGCATGTCTTAGTGAGGGTTACCATTGCTGTGATGAACACCACAATGAAAAGCTAATTTGGGACGAAAATTTGGCTTACATATTCTAAATTATAGTCCATTGATGAAAGCCAGAGCAGAAACTTAACCAGCAGGAACCTGGAAGAAGGAGTGAGCTGATGCAGAGGCCGTGGAGGGGTGCTGCTTACTGACTTATTCCTCACAGATTTACACACCTGCTTTCTTATAGCATCCAGGGCATCCATCCATGGTTGGCACCACCTACAATGGACTAGGCCCTCCCATATTAACCACTAATTAAGAAACTATCCCCTACAGGCTTGCCTACAGCCCAGTCTTATGGAGGTATTTTTCTCTGATGGAGTTCTTTTCTTTCAGATGACTAGCTGGCATCAAGTTGATATCAAACTAGCCAGCACACTGTAATAATCAGGGTTCTTTGGAAGAAAAGAACTGATAGTTTTAGTCAATGGAAAAGATAGGAATCTGGTAGTTGTTCAGTCCAGAAGACCGATTTCTTGTCTTGACTTCAGTTTGTGTTGGAATCCTGAAGAAAAAGGTCCAAATACAATCAAAGTAAAACTGAAACATCGGGGCTATGTACTTGTTTGCAAGAATGAGGACAAGCAGGCACCCCCCCCCCCAAATTTCCTTCTTTTATGTCCTTAATCAAGAAGATGAAATATTCTTAGCTAGGAGTAGTCAAGCATGCCTTTTATCCCAGCACTCAGGAGGCAGAGGCAGGCAGATCTCTGTGAGTTCAAGGTCAGCCAGGACTTCACAGTGAGTTCCAGAACAGACAGAGCTACATAGTGAGAACTTGCTATGAAAAATCAATAACAACAATAGTAATGAAAGAAAAAGATTAAATGTTTTTGACAATAATTGCTCTGTAATAAGACACCAGAGCTACATAGTGAGATCTTGTTGTGAAAAAAAAGAACAAACAAACTAGTAACAACAATAATTATAACAACAATAATAATGAAAGGAGATTAAATGGTCTCAACACTAATTGTTCTGTAACAAAACATTATTTAAAGTTTTTTTTTTTTCTCGAGACAGGGTTTCTCTGTGGTTTTGGAGCCTGTCCTGGAAATAGCTCTTGTAGACCAGGCTGATCTCGAACTCACAGAGATCCGCCTGCCTCTGCCTCCCGAGTGCATTATTTAAAGTTTCGAACAAGCATATTAACAGAGGTTAAGAAACAAACAACCTAATATGAACAAGCCATATGGTATTTTAGAAAATGATGAAAACAGAACCTTTAGATAATTGGACCAGAGTAAACATGAGTGTTAAGAACACAAGTTTAGGGCCAGATTTTTTTTATCGTGTAAGAATTTTATACATGTATATGGTGTGTTTTAACCAAGTTCACCTCCTATCACTGCCCTTCCAACGCCTCCTCTATTCCCATCACCACTATTCCCTCCCGTTCTTCTATGTTCTTAAGGTTAGTTGGTTGGAAAGTAGACGGCCTATGCAGACTTCTGTCAGTGAAGCAGTGGAAGGGAAGGAGAGCAGGGCCAGATAGATCACATGTAGGTGGAAATTATGCAAGCACGGAACATCCTATCATGTTTCAACAAAACTGGAACTATGCTCAGATATTTTGCATTAATACACTAACTTGGTTTTTTTTTTCAGTTTTCAAAAAATCATTTAAGCCCAATGGAATGAGAAAAAGATCAGGGAAGAATGCTCCAGGGGGAGGAATGGGCCTTCTTTGCATATTGGTCAGGATACAGGTGTGAGAAGTGTTTGAAACAGGCTTTAGGGAATTGCTTGTGCCACAGTATTTTATCAGTGACAGGAATAAAACTAAGATGTCTAATGAAATAATCTTCATGCAAGAGAAAGAAGAGAACTGGTTGCAACAGTAGAAATATTGTAATACCCTCAGTATTGCAAACATATTTTCCTTAGCCATGTACACTACCGGGTCTTTAATCAGAAGCAACTAGATATTAGGATAGGTACTAAGTCTATCTGGTATTAGTTAAAAATATGCCCAGTGCTATGTTTATAGTGGGTTTCTAAACCATAGCTTCTAGTTTTAGTTTTTTTTTTTTTAACTCTTTGGGGTCAGCTTCCAAAAAATACACCAATAAACAAAGACTTATTCTTACTTGTGAATGCCTGGCCTTAGTTTGGCTTGTTTCTAGCCATGTTTTGTAACTTAAATTATCCCATTTCTCTTTAGCTACATCTTGTCTCTGTGCTTTTAATCTTTCTTAATTCTACGCATTTTTATTTTCTTCTCATTCTGTGGCTTGTTCTGTGGCTGTGTGGCCAACCCCTGGCATTCTCCTCTCTTTCTTTTCTCACACCTTGCTCATTTCTCTAGATTTCTCTCTACCCATAATATCTACCCATTTCTCTCTCCTGCCTAACTATTGGCTGTTCAGTTCTTTATTAGACCAATCAGGAGTTATAGGCAGGCAAGGAAACACAGCTTTACAGAGTTAAACATAAAAGAATGCAATGCATCTTTGCATCATTAAACAAGTATTCCATAGCATAAACGAATGTAACACATCCTAAACTAATATTCTATAACAATGGCTGGAAATTCCTCCCAATCTGTTTCCCCTGAGCTGAGTCTTTTGCCACCCTTGTTAGAGATGGCTCCTCAGTCTTTGGATTTGAATTTCTTTGCATTTGAGTTTGTCCACTGACTGAGGCAAAAGTTACGCTATATTGCTTCCAGTAATTACAGAATTAAAGTCCCCTTCAACAGCATCACTTATGCTGTGATATGCAGTGCTCAACTGTCATTGTGCCTGTTCATTATCAAAATTAATGCATTTTTTTCTTAGTCACAGACTTATTTCACATATCGTTGATATCCAAGTGCCTATTTCTGGTATTGTTTTTAGACAACCATTTGTGTATCTTTTTGAAACTTTACTTAAGTGATATACACTCATCAAAATATTGGTATTTCCGATGACCACTTGAGTAGGATAAAATGAAAGAGTACATGAGATCAAGCTTAGAACAGACTTGTCAAGTCTGTGTGATGGCTTCATTTCCTAAAGAAGTGTGTGTATTTGTGTGTATAAATAGGAACAAAAGAGCCATCTTTCAACTATTTGAGTCTTCCCCCATCAGCTGTAATTTACATGTGATTACATAAATATACATAAGACTAAATATTATTCCTTCTAGTCATGGCATATGATACTCTGTAGTACCCATGAGATTCATGTAAAAACTCCTGTGGGGTGTTTTGTTGCTCCTGAGATGAAAACGCATGGTTAAATTATTTGGCAGTGAAAATATTTGAGATAGTCAGTAATTTCAGATTCTCAAGTTGGTATTCTCATATTGATTCCTTTTTTTAAATGATATTCTTCCTATATCCTCATTTTTTAGCTTACTAATTAGAATTATATTATTTATGTGTCTGTATAAGAATGTGCTTGTGGATGGGTGTATATACACATAGGGATTGGAGAAAAACATTCAGGAGTTATCTCTCACCCAGTACTATATGGGGACCAGGGATGGAACTCAGGGTTTTAGGCCTGGTGGTAGTGGTACTTCCACCCACTACCACCCACTGTGTCATCCTGTGGGCATTAATTTATTACTTTTTGAAGTTACCATAGAAAATCTGGTATTCTGATACATTAGATATTCAGTAACTTACTTTAGGGCTATTAGGGCCCATACCAGGGCTGAATGCTGTTCTACTTCATTGAATGCTTACACCAAATGATGAATCCAGTAATCAATTCATCAATAATTGATCAACCAATGTATTAAAAATTAATTGTATTTGTTATGTCACTAAATTTTTTGTCACTAAACAATCTAGAAATGAAGGAATGATACTGTGGGCTAAACTTATTGTGTCCTTTTCTAGTTGGGATATATTCAAAATTTCATTCATCTATTGACTAATTCATAATATTTTCCATATCAATATTTTAACTGGGATAATTACACATTTATGACTGTCATCTTCATAAAATCATCTCTAACAATCAAAATCTGGGTTGGGCAAACAGACGATGAACAAATCATTATGCAGTGAGTGTTAAATTCTAGTTAACAACACAGGAGGCTGAAAATGGTACAGCATCCTAGAGTTTGGCAGAAATATTTTGTGTTATTTTAATAATTTCAAAAACTGGTCCTGCAATTTGCTTCTTTTACTTCAGTCATTGCAGCTCAGCTTATGTCAGATGCTAGAAAAGGTGCTAGAGAGGACTAGAAAGTGAAAACATGCAAGTTGGCTGTCTGCTTGGGTCTGTGGTGAATTCGAAGAGAAGTATTAATTAACAATAGCTTGACTGTGTAAGAACTTAGTACCACATTGAGTTTTTCATCCCTCATCCACAGCAATCTATTTTCCTGGTGCCTCACACCTACACGACATGCCCTTGGTATGGATAATTGTGGCTCTTTTGTGCTTATCTGTGTCATTCTTTAATCAATCACCCAGAATAGAAGAAACTTCCTAAGGATTTAGAAAATAAACCGAATGAACTCTAGGGGCAAAATCTTGGCTTAAGTCAGTCATCAAACTAAATCTACTGTTCCCTCAATTACATGGATCGCTGCTCTGACTCTCTACCTGGTGACAGTGGCAGGAGCCATAATACTTAGAATAAGATAAAATAGAGTAGAGACATTTTTCAAAGATGTATGAAAAAGACATTTCCTAAATGCCATAAAAATCTGGTTTAATTTTTTTCAAAAGAAAAGTAAAATACCAAATGAAAATACAAGCACATTTTCTTTGTGAAATCAGGACATGATAATCTATAATCCATGGTAAATTGTTGCACACTTAAAAAATAGTCTCAAACATAATAAAGATGATAATTTAGATAAAAATAATTTTTTAATGATAAAATAATTTATTTTAGATTTCTTTTTATTTAGGAATGCGTGTGTTCCTGAGTGAAGCACACGTTAAGGAGGCTGAACTCTTTTACATGCTTTTACCGACTTGAGCTTTTACTTTTGAGATCTTGTTGTTCGGTTCCATATACTCTTGGTAACAGAGTTGTGTTCAGTTTACCACTGTAATCCATATTTACCATGCTCTATAAACATTTGAAAATAATAATTGAACTGTAGGTGTCATAGATTGAAAGATAAGCTTTGTATTTAGTGTAACGTGGAAAACAGTTCTTTGAAATTTTGTTTAGAACTGACTGTGTGCGAAAGATTGATCTCCTGAAAGTGAAAAGTGACCTGACTCCCAGGCAAATACTTCATCAGTTTATATAAAGATAGAATTATTATGCTTATTGTCTTATTTAAAGTTAGGTAACAAAACTACGCATTCTAAATAAGAGCTTTCATTGCCTTCATTTTAAAGGCTAAATAAATTACTGTCCTCTCATAAAATTATGTATTATTCCATGTACTGTGTTTCTAATTCTAAACAAGTATGTTTAATTTAGAAAATTTTAGAAAAATACGTGAGTGAATATTTCCCAAATATTAACCATTATCTCTACAAGTACAGATTATGGATCACTGTGTTTATGGATTATATTTACATATCACGTGTATTATGTTTTCCACGTTTTCTAAAATAAAACGCATTATGTTTTCTATCAAGAAGCTTTCTGTTTAGGTAGCTTCCCATATACTCTAAAGTTTTAAAACTCTTTAACAATTACTTTGCTATTTCCAACTACTCCCTTTCCAGGTCATGTTTGATGTGTGAGCTACATTATCAGAATTAGCACATTAAATTGCTACCAGAGGGCCTGAGGCTGAAATTGCATAGATCCCATCAGTCCCTTTTTCTTGGTTTTAATCTGTCTTACTCCTTTCTATAGTTATTAGTTGACGAATCTCTAGTGCTGGCTGTTTTGTACTAAAAGCTGAATCATTAAGCACAGAAAAGTGATGAACAACTTTCACCAGACTCTGCCCACAAAGAGCTTCCGGTCTCCACTATCCCCACAGCCCTCCTCCTCTGGGTCTACTGCCTTATCCACGAGACAAAGAAATCTTTCCTTTTTTGAAATAAAAATGTATACAAAAATTATCCGCCTTTCATTGTTGCTGTGCGATGAATCTAGTATATTATAGTGAGCTTTGCTTCTGTGACTGCTGTGACCTTGAGATTGTAGCTTTGATATCAGCCTTTTTGTATACAATTTTATTCATGTAGTGTCCTAGTCACCATGCAACCCTTGTTTTTCTGTACTTTTAACACATCCTAATGTCTCCAAGCTACTTCCCTGAAGCATTATTTGCCATTCCTGCATTGTTTTCTCATTGTTGCTCCTAGTGACAGTACTTCGACTCCAAATTACATCACCTTTTACTTCTTTAACAGCTTCAAGAGAGTCCTTTCAATAATTTCTCCAGTGTTAATAACCCCACATTCTTCTTTATATTTCATGGACATGCTTTGTGGTCTTAATGAATCATGTGATCCATGAAACTCTTAATTTGAAAAGGGCAGTCAACATTCCCCAGAAATTTATGTCAACTCTCTTTCTTTCTTTCTTTCTTTCTTTCTTTCTTTCTTTCTTTTGTTGTACTCAATTCCCTGTCTCCTGCTCTTTTCTGTATGACAACAGAAGACCAGTGGGAGTATCTCCTAGCTTGTGTCCCCTGTCTTTAATGGTTTTCCTTTGAAAAGTACGACAAAACACTTTCTCTCTGTCCCCTTCTGTCATTCTTCCTAGCTCATCTCTATTTATTTGGACTCCCCCAAAGAATCACTCCCTACCAGGGACTCCAAGCCACCATATGTGGTTAGGAACTAGGGCCTCCTATGCCTTCTATCCACCTTTCCATTCTGGTTTCTCTAGACTACTCTTAGAGCTGCCTCTGTCTGCCCACATCAGTCCCTTCTACTATCCTACATTCATCAGCTTCAGAATCACGGCCATCCATGAACAGAGCCAGGGTATTCTCCCTCTAATTTCTCTTTGTGGAGATGGACTCCAAGTACCACTTAAGAGACCTTCAGATTTATTCTCCATTCCCAACATGCTAGCCTATATCCTACCCTTTCCACTGCACCAATATGGCACGGTTTGGAGTCTGAACCCAAAGCTCCAACCTGAACTTTGTGTCTGGGGCTAAAGAGAGGGTGAACTCTAAACCCAGAGAAACTACAAGACTGAAAACCAAACATTATTTTCAGAACCTGTCAGATGAGGCAGCTAAAGAATCCAGCACCCACCCAATAAAGATGGCGCTGATATCTACACCAAGAAACACTATCAGACCAGTGTCAGAGCTTGAGATGTGAAGATCCCTGGGACAAAAACTAAAACACGAACAACCAAGCCAATATGACTCTTCCCAGAAATCAGCAACCAAGAAAAGCATTTTCACTGAGACACAAGACAATTACTTAAAAATAGCAATTAGGAATATGTTCAAGGTCTGTAAATAGGATAATGGATAAGTGCTTCAAGAGAACCATGAAAACACAAGAAATAAGGAAAATAACTCAAGATATCAAGGTAAACACACAGAGAGAAAGAGAGAGAGAGAGAGAGACAGAGACAAACACACACACACAGACAGAGAAAGTGCCAAACTGAAACATCAACTTGAATAATCTAGAAAGTCAAACAAAAAGCTCAGAGGTAAGTCTCACCAAAATACTAAAATACACAGGAGAAAGAATTTCAGGTGTTGAAGATAAGTTAGAAGAAATGGGTTGTTTAGTCAGATAAAATATTAAATATTTAAAAGTCAAGGCATCTTTGTCAGGAAATCAAGGATACTGGAAAAAAAAACTAAACCTCTAACTAATAAGCATAGATGAAGAAACCTATGACAAAGTCACTGAAAATATATTTTAATAAACTTATAAAAGAAAAGTTCCCTAGTTTAAAAAATGAGTTGTCAATCAAGATCTAAGACACATAAGGTAAACCAAATGGACAAGGCCAGAAAAGAAATACCCCAGTGAGGCACAGTAATCAAAACACTAAATGTACAGAACAAAGAAGGGATATTCAAAACTGCAAGGAAAAAGACCAAGCTATATATAAAGGCAGACCCATTAGAATAATGCCTGACTTTGAATGGAGACTCTGAAAGCCAGAGAGGCCTGGATTAATGTTCTACCAGTAATGACAGACCAGAGATGTCAGTTCAGACTACCATGCCTAACAAAACTATCAGTTACAAATGATGGCAAAAAAAATTTAGTGATGAAAAATAAAAAAAATGTCTGTTATCAATTCAGCTCTACAGAAAACACTAGAAAGAAAAATTCAGTGTAAAGAGAAGCTTTATTGCATCCAAAAGGACAGAGGACTAAATAATCCCAGAAAAGTTACTCAAGAAAGAAAGAAAAAGCACTACAACAAAATAAAGAAATTAATAAATGCTACACAATGATAACTGTCAATATCAATAGTTTCAATTATCCAGTAAAAAGATACAAACTAACTAACTAATGGGATTAGTAAACAGGATCCACCTTTTTTCTTTTTCTTTTCTTTTTTCTTTCCTTTTCTTTCCCTTCCTTCCTTCCTTCCTTCCTTCCTTCCTTCCTTCCTTCCTTCCTTTCTTTTTGCTGCATTCAAAAATACAACCTCACTGTCACAGACAGTTGGCACCTTAAGATAAAAAGGATGTAGGGATAACCCAAGCAAACTGAACCAAAAAGCAAGCCTTCATAACTTTTTAAAAATCAAAGTTAATAGAAAGCGACAGTCTCTACATTCTCATTAAACGAAAAATCCACCAAGAGGATATTACGATTCTAAACACTTATGCACCAAACACAAGGGGTGCCATGTTCTTTAAAGAAACACGATGACAGTGAGAATCAGATATAGGTCTTAACACAGATTAAAGTCACATATTGGCCCTACCACACAGATTAAAATACACGGGAGAAAGAATTTCAGGTCTTGAAGACAAGGTAGAAGAAATGGATTGTTTAGTCAGATAAATACTAAATATTTAAAAGTCAAGGCAGTGATAGTGAGTGCCTTCAATATCAGACTTTCACTAATAGATGGGTCATCCAAACAAGAACTAAGCAGATACATGCTAGAGTTCAGTAATATCTAATAGACATCTACAGAACATTCCACCCAAACACTAAAAATAGATTTTTCTTCTTCATAGCCCATGAAATTTTCTCCGAAATTACCTTATATTAGGGCACAAAGTAAGTCTTAGCGGATACAGGAAAACTGAAATAACACCATGCAAGGTATCTGACTATCATAAATTAAAGACAGATAGTGACAGCAATAGAAATGGCAGAAAGTATACAAACTCATGCATACTAAACAAATCAAGAAGAAAAACCATTTTATAATTGAAAAAAAATAAAAACACAACATACCCAAAGCTATGGGAGATGATGAAGGCAACATAATCTCCCTAAGTGCCCACATAAAAAACTGGAGACATATAATATTAACAAACTGATAACACTTAAAGGTTCTACAAAAACAAAAAAAATAATATTCTAAAAAGAGAAGACAGGAAGAAATTGGAAGACTCAGGGATAAAACTGAAATTGAACAAACACCAATACAAAGAATCAATGAAATGAAGACTTGGTTCTTTGAGAAAATATACAAGATTGACAAACCATTCACCAAATTAATGAAAGGAAAGAGATGAGGGGGGAGAAAATAGGGAGGAAGGGAAGGAGGGAAGAAGGCAGAGAGGGAAAAAAGAAGGGAGCAACATTAATAAAAGTAGAGATGAAAAGGAGGACATTACAAGAGATAATGGGAAAAACTTAGCTAATAAATGGACATACTTTGGATCTGTATTTGCTGGGTGGTAGTTTAATCCTAGGATTTAGGAAGCAGAGGCACATAGATCTCTGTAAGTTTGAAGCCAGTCTGGTCTACAAAGCAAGTTCTAGGATGGCCAGGGCTACACAAAACTGTCTGGAAAAACAAACAAAATAAAATGAAACAAAACAAAACAAAATAACAACAAAAACAAAACCAAACTACCACCACCAACAAATCTCTATGTTCAACCAAAAGGGAAAATCTAAAAGAAATGGGCCAATTTACATATATAAAATCTACTAGAGGCAACCCAAGACAAAATATTATAAATAGATCCATAATTCCTAATGAAACTGAAGAAGCAATTAAAAAAATCTCCCAACCAGAGAAAGTACAGGTCCAAAGGGAGCCAGAGCAGAATTCTACCAAATCTTCAAAGAAGGATTATTTGCAATATTCTTTAAATTATTCCACAAAATAGGAACTAAGGAACATTTAAAATTATTTTATAGATCCACTAGGAATCATGTGGTACATGTTTTATTAAAAATTATCTTTTCTATCAGATTCATGGACATTTAAAATTATTTTAAATGTCCATGAATGTATTTTACATATATAAATTAATCAAGAAATGTGAAATTTTTGCTATTTTGGATGGTTAACAGTTTATTGCTCTAATTGGTGTTGGAATCTGGGAGAATAGAGCCCCCAGACGAGGGAGATTAAAGTTTTATGCAATAGCCAACATTATTCATAGCATTATAGAATTTATCCTCTGCCAGTTAAGAAGAATCACAGGAGTAAAATGTACAATTACAAGGACATGTTACATGTGGCAAAACATGTTTTCCATAGAAGCACACAAAAACAAGTAGCAATATCTAGTTGTAATGAATAATCTGAAGTAAACTCACTCCTATCTCATACACCTGAGAGGGGCATGACAGACATCCCAAGAAAAATCTGTGGTTTTGAAGAAATTGAGTCACAAGACTCTTGACTTGTAGTTTTTTTCATAAGCTCTCACCATTTGCATTGCGTGACTCCATTTGTGGACTGTGTTCTGACAGTTCACTGGTTAGAAATACAGTATTGAAAAGAGAGAAACTGAAGAGAAGGGAAAGATGGATATACTTGATAAGTATAATCAGAAATGTGAACAAACGGTAAAGTAAATAGAGAGAAAATGTATTTTAAGCAAATATTAACTTATGTTATAAATACCTTTCATATATGAAATTAGTTTAACTCATACATTTGACGATAGTGTGCATTGATACAAAATTTTAGATGAGTATTGGGGAAGCATCATTTTTTTGGTATTTTATGCACTTTTTAGAGAAAGCAAATTGTTATTTGATCTTTTTAAAAAGAAAATGTAGCTTCATCTAGTCTAATTTTCATATTTTAGGATAAATGATATCTATGATATAGGGATAGGACTTTCCCTTTAGGAAATATTTAAAAAGTAAATATTAAATATTAACTTGTAAAAAAATGTTAACTTGAACATGCAAGTGGTAAGGTCAGAAAACCTAATTTGAGAATATTAACTTGATTTCTCTTTTTATAAACTATAATTGTAACATCAGCCATTTCTTGGTACACAGAGCTGTATTATTAAACACTTCTGAACAATTTCAAGGGTTTAACAACCCAGGGGACAACAGGACTTGAAAAAATGAATTACGTTTAGTGATTATAGATTTTACTCTAGTGGAATACAGATAGAAATCTGATGATGGACTAACAGCTAAGAATTCTCAAAAGATATTAGTGAAAAAGTTTTTCAAACACTGGCTTGGCAGGATTTTAACGAACTGGTGAACCCGTGGCTCTTCTCTAGCAGCTGGTTCTTAAGCATGGTGTCCTGGCCATCAGCAGAAGCAGTAACTGAGAATTTGTTAGGGATGCAAATGTTTAGGTCCATGCTACACCAGACAATTTGCACTTCCAAGACTCAGGCCTAGAAGTCTGGGTCTTCACATGCTTTTCATGTAATCCTTCTGTTTGAACTCTGCTACAATAGACTGTGAGCTACAGAATGTTCTAGTAATGCATGCATTTGCACAAGCACAAATAGACACGCAAGTCTTGATGAACTTCCTAGTGAACTGTCTATCTAGTCTATATAATGAATTGTAAATGTCCAAAAAAATATACACCAGGACACTCAAAGTTGGCTCTGAATGGTTATGACATCTCAGTAATCCACTGAAGACACTGTCTGGAAAGCAGACTCATTTATTCTTTCTACCCTACTTTCTATAATTAAGTTCTTAAGGCTGGTTCTCTGTCTTTAAGGTGTGTCTTCACTCTTAGGTGTCAACAAACTTCAAATTTGTTGAGAAAGAAAGGGTGAGGATTAAAATCATTTTTATAATATCGTCTATGATATATTTAGATAGGAATGTGATAAAACCTCTTTGAGCTATCTTAGAATGACATTTTAGACTCTTGCTTTTGAACTTTCATCAAATATGAGAACAATGAGAACTAATGCTGAATTAATAAAATGTAACTTAGTAAACCTAGTATTACTTTTTCAGAATTCTTTCTCTCTATTGAGAAAATATTTTTATAATAATATTTACTATGTTAATATAGAATATCTTTCAAATTGTTTCAGGCAAATATCTAAGGCACAATTCTTGTTCTAGCAAGAAAAATATGACATTTCTTCAGTGTGTAATGCTTAAAAATCTAACTCTGTAATGTGTTTGTGCTTTTCTCAGTTCTTCTTGAGTCAGAATCTGCACAGCCAAACCAATTCTATTTCAGGGCTTGGCTTGTTGTACACAGGTTATTAGAAATTCTTTTTTTTTTTATCATGGAGAACATAGGCTGAGTCATGGGCATGATGACAAAGCCACAATCACACTGACAAGGACAATGACAGACAGGATCATAAAAATGATGATTGCCTTGAAGATTTGGTCAAGGCTTTGCAAAAGCTTGAGAACATAAGCTAGTTTTAAAAAACATTTAAATATTTTTTGAGATTGTGATATAAATATAATTACATTATTTCACCCTCCTTTACCTCTCTCCAAATCCTCCCTTGTACCCCTACTCTTATGCTCTCTCAAATTCATGGCCTCTTTTTCTATAATTGTTGTTATAAATAACACACACACATACACAGAGCTAATGGTAAATATATAAATACAACTTATTCAGGCTATATAATTTTGTCTATTTATTTATGTTTTCAGAGCTGACCATTTGGTAATGGATAAACAATTTTTGATCTCTTCCTGGGAAAGTCTAGTTTTAGGTTTTTTTAGCTTTATTTTTTATTTTTGGTTTTTCGAGACAGGGTTTCTCTGTAGCTTTGCAGCCTGTCCTGGAACTAGCTCTTTTAGAACAGGCTGACCTCGAACTCAAGAGATCCGCCTGCCTTTGCCTCCCAAGTGCTGGGATTAAAGGTATGCTGATTCTTTAGTTTTATGTTGTCCTTTGTTTAGGATTCTTACTATGTCTATAAATAACTAGTATGCAAAATAGATTTAACAGATAATAACATAATTATTTTACTTATTATATATAATAATTGAGTCTCAGAATTAAATCTCCAATGTCTTATATTTCATGATAAAATTAAAAATTGGGCCTGTGTATAGTAAGTAGTGTTAACTGATACATGTTTTTGTGTGTGTGTTTATGTGTGCGCGCGAAAACCACTCTCTACTGAAAAGGGACATATTAAAATTAACTTGGAACCACAATAAAATGCTTAACACTCAAATTTTAAATATTTGAATTTATATAGTAAATATAGTCATTTCAAGTAAAGCCAAACATCGACATCTCAGAGAAATTCAAAAGTAGAAGAGGAGGTCTTAAAAGTCTGCTGAGTAGAGAAGTACCTCCTTTTTCAAAAGTTTTATTTCTTGATTTAACTGTGAATAGGTTAATTAGCAATCAGATACCCAAGAAGTTTTGTTCTTCTGCTAATTATATTTTCTTCATCATGAAATGGTTGGACCATTACAGGGCTCTTGCCTCATTATATGAAGGATCTTCATTTCTCTCTCTTTCTCTCTTGAGCTCTGAGTCACTGCAAATCATTAGAATTAACACTTTCAGTGAATCATTGTTAATATTAATTAAATGTTTAAAGAATGTCTCAAGGATCTGTAGAAATGAAATTGAATTAATTAAAAACCAACTAAACACATTTCAGTTTGTATAAGAAACTCCTTTACGTATGCCTTCTAATAATTATTTTTTCAAGTAATGGGCATCTCTAAAGAATCTTCATTCCTTAACATTCTTAGAGAAAAATAATTTAGTTATTAAGGAGCTAAAAGAATAGAACAACATGCAAATGGCATAGCATTTCAATTATTTCATTTAAACTCTAATCATATATTATCATTTGCATCTGAACTATTTTTATGTAGTATTTAATTATTAACAACTAACAAAGTAACTCATTCATTAAACAACAAAACAAGAATCACCTGCATCAAAGAAGTTTGCAATTTTAATTCCATAACTTAATGAGAAAAATATTATTTTCAATAATTTCGTCCTACACTCTCAGTGATTGAAGACTAATATAAATATTGTGAGCTTTTTTAATCATGGGAAAATTACAAGAAAAGAAAAATTAACATATGCAAAATCCCTAAATTAAGAAAACACATTGGACTAATTATAGTTTCAAAGATATTGTGTAATCCCTAAAGAACAAATTTGTTCCTTTAACTGCTATGTTCATATGCTTACAAGTTGAGGGGAACACTTCCTTGATATCTGTAGTCTTCCCAACATCTTAACTTTTTATTTTCTAACTTTACCTCTGTTGTGTGCCCCTGTCTTCAGCCTCATCTTTCAACTACAGGTGTTTCAGGACCATCTTCATGAGTGTAAACACCTGGATTTCTGCATTTGTGGTGGGAGCCACTGACATCTCTCTTCTCTCTTTATGTATTCTCTAGCTGTTTAAGGTTCACTGCATTAAATCCTATCCCAGTTAACATACTACACACAAATCCACATGCATCTCTGTGTTTCTTGGTGATTGATAATAATAGTTGTAGTGGCAGTTTTAATTATTGAAGACTTGAAGGGTTTAACAGATTGAATGAATTAATTTTAATAGTATCATCTTTGAGAAATTAAGATTTTGTTAGGGAAATTTTGGGTTTATATCAACGCTAGCAAACAGTTTGTAGAGCTCAATATACTACTTTTTAGCTGTTCACTTTCCCCGTTACTGACATTGTCCTTTCATGTGCGTGGTGGTTTGAAAGAAAGTCACCTCCAAAGTGAACGACAATATTAGAAGGTATGGCTTTGTTAGAGTAGGTGTGGCCTTGCTGGAGGAAGTATATGACTGTGGAGGCAGGCTTTGACATCTCTGAAATGTAAGCTACCCCAACTAATTGTTTTTCCTTTATAGGAATTGCCATGGACATGGTGTCTCTTCACAGCAATAGAAACCCTAACTAAGACAGAAATTGGTACCAGAGATGGAAATATTTCTGTGAAAGGCCTAAGCATGATTTTGTTTGGAGTAATACAGACTTTGGTACTTGGGTGAGGAAAGGAGTGGAATGCTTTAAGCACCACTTGATGAACCATGCTAGTAGGAGCAGGGAAGACAATGTTGAGAATGATGTGAACTGTAGAGGGCTCGGTCAAGAAGTTTCAGAGGAGAATTTTAGTATGTGGCATAAAGATCATTCTTGTGATATTTTGGTGAAGAAAATGACTACTTTTTGTCTGAAGAGTCTGCCTGAGGCTAAAGTGAAGAGTTTTGAATTAATTCCATTGGCAGAAGAAATCTCAAAACAGCCTAGTATAGACTCTGTCGTGTGGTTATAGTGGTAACTCTAAGGAAGGTTTATAATGAAATAGAGCAAGTTGAGCTGGATAAATTACAAAAGACAAAATTTAAGGAGGAAAGAAGCTCCAGGAAGTGGAATGGTGCTAAGTCCTGTGTTTAAGGAAATAAAAAAGATTAAAAAATAGAATAAAGGGAGTGGTCACCTCAGGGTAAGATCCCACCTGCTGCACACTGTGCCCCTGTGTCTGCACTCTGTGTGCTTGAACCCAGTTACTGAGCTTTGGGCAAGGGGGTTGGAGGTTAAAATACACAGACATACACAGACAGAGAGACAGCGACATGGGTCATCCTTGAATTCCCCAAGAATGCCCCTTTATTGTGTTCAGGGGCAGATTATATAGAGATAGCCATGCCCTAGCCAAACCCACCAGAAACCACTCTCCTGCCACCAGGAACTCCTGAAGGTCTCGTGCTCAGAGCAGCTGTAGGTACTCAGATCAGGGGATTACAAGAAATTCAGGATCTGGGGTCTCATTGCTCCCAACACCCACCCAGCTAAGATTCTAACTTGTGAAAACAAATTACAGAACAGCATAAAAGTGTACAGTATGATGGTGTCCTTAATCCTAGCACTGGGAAAGCGAGGTTGGCAGATTTCTGAGTTTGAGGCTAGCCTAGTCGGTAGAGCAAGTTCTAGAACAAACAAGCTTAGGCAGTGAAGGAAATCACGGAAAACAGAGTTGGTGAAAGTGTAATTGAACAAGGTGGACCAGTTCAAGCCCCAGTAAGCAGCAGAACTTTACAGTTTCAGTCACATGGTTCTGGAGTTAAGGATTTGCCACTGAGGCTAAGGAAAGTCACTGAGGCCAGGCAGATGTCAAGGCTGTCCCTGAATGGGGAGATCTACAGAGAGAGAGGACAGCTGTTTTTCGGCCCTGTTTGGCCCAGTATTTCCTCACTATGCTCCCTTCCCTATGTTTTGAAAGGCTGACATATATCCTGTGCTGCTAAATGTAGGAAGTATGTGATCTACTTTTTGATTCTGATTTTACTTGGATTACAACTAAGAGATTGCATGAATCTCATTAAAGACTTTGAACCTTAGACTTGTAAATAAAATTGAAACTGTTATAGACTTTGGGGACATTTGAAGTTGGACTGAATACACTTTTGCATTATGATATGTCTACAAGCCTTTGGGGACCAAGGAGTGGAATGTGGTGGTTTGGAAGAAAATGGCCCACAAAGGGAGTGGCACTATTAGGAGGTATGACCATGTTGGAGGAAGTATGTCATTATAGAGGCAGGATTTGAGGTCTCATATATGCTCAAGGTATACCCAGTGTCTCAGACCACTTCAAGTTATTCGCTTACCAAGATATAGGACTATCACCTCTAGCACCAAGTTAGCTTGCATGGCACCATGATGATAATGAACTAAACCTCTGAATGGTTTCCTTCATAAGACTTGCTGTGGTCATAGTGGCTCTTCACAACAACAGAAATCCTAACTAAGACAATATGGTTTATTGGTACAATTGATGAGCTAATGTTGACACACAATTACAAGCTGGAGCCAATGGTTTACCTTTGGTATTCTCTCACGGTGTTACATATGCTCGTGGGTTTTGCTAAACTCCTAAGGTTATATATACCATTAATTTCAGAGTTATGTGGACTTGATTGACTACCCTCAAATCTGTGTTCCACAGTCTAACCCTCTGCTATTTCCCAGAACTCTCTTGAATCCTTTCTGACCTTTATTTTCTGTCTCCATTGTACTCGTGCCTTTTCCAGAATGTAATATATTTAGATTCTGCAGAACATAACCTTTAGAAACTGACTTATTTAGCAATGTGCTCTTACATTTCCTTATGTTGTTTTGTGTCCCGATAAAGCTACAGTTCTTTTCATCACTAAATAGCATCCTTTTGTATGCATGTACCCACTTATCCTAAGCGAAGGACATGTTTTCGCCTAGTATTTTTTTTTTTGCAATTATCAAAACACTGCTATAAACATTTGCATGTTGGTTGCTGTGTGGAGCAAACTTTTCAACTTATTTGGGTAGATAATTGGGAATGCTATTGTTTGATTCTGTAACAAGATTATGTTTAACTCTGTTAAAAGAAAAATGTGGAACTGTTTCTCAGTGTCACTGAATTGTTTTGCATCCCCACAGTGTCTGTTGTTTTCTAGTCGGTATTGATGGTGTCTTTTTCCCTCTAGTTTATAGGAATTTAACCACCCTAGTAGATATAATTGTTTATAATCTAACAAGCAAATTTTCATGTCTATTTTCCAACCATTCATCTTTAGTAAGTATCTGTTGTGGCCCAATTTGTTGAGTTGGTTTGTTTTCTTGTTGTTGGATTTTAGGAGGTTTAAGTGTTCTTTGCATATTTGAATACAACTTCTTTGTTAGATGTATGCTTTGGTAAAGATTGACTTCAAATCTGAAGCCTGTTTTCTTTCTTATTATTGTCTTTCATACTGAAAAAAACCCATATCTTTAATGCAAACCAACATCTTTCTTTCTCTCTTTCTCGCTCTTTTTGTCAAGTATTACGTCTAAAAAATAACTGTCAAATCTAAGGTAGGTAAGACTGTGTTATCTGCCTGAAATTAAAAGTTTTGGATTTATGTAAGGATTTTGGTACATCTCAAGTTATTTTGTGAAAATCTGTACTTACGGTCTGTTCTGTTGGCGTGAAGGTGTCTGGTTAATTGTTTGAAGAATATTATTGAAGTGACTTAACTGTATTTGGAGGGTTTATGTACATGACGCTCTCTAGTCTATTTCTAATTTTAGCTGAAATGCTCCAGCACACAGCGATATAACACTGTTTTCATCTTAAGAACCTAGGAGGGATCCTGAAAAGAATCCTACAATGTGTAATTTCCTTTTCAAACTGGGCCTCTGCGGATTTACAACTGTGAAATTAGTCCACACTCAACTTATAACCATTTCCCACTTATGACTTAAACATTTCCATCACTGACTGCAGAGCCTCTCACACCAGGCTGCACCAGTTCTATGTTTACTTGCCTATGCTGTGCCCACAGCAGGGCTCTGTCCTACTACCTGAGCTCTCTGATGGAGTTCAGCAAGTTTGCTCGTTGTCAGTTTGTTCCTTTTCCTTTGTTGTTTTGGTAACCTCTAAGACCATGTTCCAGAGCAAAGACCTGGATATTCATTATTATGTGGTCAAGACAAATAAATAGAAGCTCAGTAGCCTTAGTTTGGCTGAAACCTAAAAAGCTTATAACTCTTTTTTTCTTGTATTTTATATGCATTTTTTAGAGGGAGAAAACCAGAGAGACTTCTTGTAGACAAGAAAAGTACCTAATAACAGGGTCAATACAGAGAAGAATATTTCATGAATAGAAGAATATTAAAGAAGAAAGTCTTTTTACTAACATAGAAATTTGTCAGCTCAATCCTGTTCCCTGTACAGAATGAACTTTCTTTAGCTCATCTGTTCTGCTGCTGGAATGTGTTCCTAGAGAGATGAATTAAAAGCAATCAGAAAAGTAAAGTCTGTTTCTATGCTTCCTAAAGATTCCTTGTCTGCTTGGCTCAGAACTTTTTGGACAGGGAGGATGGTATGCTCTGTTTGGGTCTGTCTAAATGTTTCATTAGGTCTCTCATGTTCTGAAAACTGTAAGTTACCGATGTTTTTGAGGAAGCCGTTCCTTTTTTTAAATTACTTCCTACCAAAAATATTAACAGAGAAGTCTTCAGTGTTGCTCACATGTGGAGCTCGTTTTATGCATTGTCGCAGCCTGTCAACTTTACCTTGCGAATATCCCTTAAGTGATCTATTTCTCTTTCTCGATTTTTAACAATCACCTATCCAGCCGAGATACCTCTATTCCTCCTGATTTTTCTCTAACACTTTCTCCACACTGCACACCCAAACAGCATGTCTGCAAACCTAACTTGGTGTTCTTCTGAAGAAAGAATTGTGGCTCCTATATTTGGTATCTCAGTCTTTACATTCTCTTTTATTCAAACCTCATCTCCCTATCTGCCATTCATTCTTTCTTTTCCAATCACTGGCTTCACTACACACCCATTATTAATTATATATTTATTTAAGTATGTGTTTTATTTTATTTTATATTTATATGTATGCATTGTATAAACACATTTATTATAAGTATATAATAAAACAAATATTTTTTAAAGTATAAAATTAATATTCATAAGAAGTATTTTTTTCTGAGGTAGAAACATTCTCCAATATAGATTAGGACATACATGGAAGGTTTATGCTCTAGACACATTCAATAAGATACTGAATAAAGTTCCAATAATTCCCTGAGGTCATAAAATAACTTATAATAGCTGTTTGAGTAGGACAATTATCCATACCAAAGTTTTCACTCTCCAGCTAAAGATGAGACAGAATGGCAATCTGACTCATTGGTTAGCACGGTGGTGTTAATGTCAACTCTGAAAGACTAGAAGCAATACATAGAATACACATGTAATATGGATGTTCTTATGTTTATATACACACATCCATATATGAATTTTTAATATATTTTCAAACTGTCAATGATCAGAAATACTAAAATGAAAAAGAAAATGTACGTTTATTTTATTTGGGAAAATGATATAATGTACATGTATGCATATATACATCCATGAACATACCGATGATACACATGTGTAAAAAACATAGTGGGCATATTCACGTGTATACATACATGCATGCACACCCCTCTTTGTTGTATACCTAGTCAACTTTATTTTAGATGGCAGCTTAGATGGTCAGTCTGGGCTTTGTCTTGTTTTCTTTCCATTGTCAAATGGAGAGCAAATCACAGAAGAGGCCAAGTAAACAATGGAACAGACAACTTTATAACCTGCAATGACAATGAAGGTTACAATCTGGAGGTTGTTGATTTTCTAACTTTTCCCCTCAGCAATGTGGCTCACAAACCAGCCTTTGGGTCTCACGAGGCCCACAGCGGCATGTCCACCCTTCACTCATAGGCAGGCAGACCAAACAGGTTAGGGTCGAAGTCTTTCAGCGAACCCAGCACCAGGGTGGCCTTTTTGGTCAGGTCTTTGCTCAAATTTTCATCAGGAACCATGACCACCTGCATCCCACAGGCCACAGCTGCCTCCACACCGTTTGGAGAATCTTCAAAGACGAGGCATTTTTCTGGAGCCGGGGGAGGAGAGAACCTCTTGGCACAGGTAAGAAATATGTCTGGGGCTGGCTTGCCCTTCATTACCTCCGGATCATCTCCCAGAACGATGTGGTTAAACAAACCAAAGAACTCCTTGTGCCTACTGGTCTTCATTTGGAAGGTGAGGGTCCCGGAGCTGCTGGCCAGGGCAAAGGGTAGGTGGTTTTTCCGCAGGTACTGAATCAAATCATTAGCTCCTGGCATGAGTGAAGCTGTGGGCAACACCTCCTTCAGCTTCGCTTGGCTTTCTCCCATTAGCTCCTCTTTGGACATGGGCAACTGCAGGCGCTCTACTATGATCTCGGCCGTTTCTAGGGCCTTCTTCCCCATGACCAGGGACTTGACATCCCAGTCGTATGTCTTCCCATGGCGACGGCATATTTCTTGAAATACCTCCGTATATAAATTTTCAGTATTCAGAAGCAAGCCATCCATGTCAAATAATAGGTGTGTAACTGGCCGAAACCGGGGTGCAGGAACCGCCTCAGCCATAGTGAGGGTGGTGGAGGGGCAGGGCCAGAAGAGGAGCGCAGGCCAGGCTGGCTTGTCCTACGCATGCGTGTTGTGGGCCTCTGTGACATAGGTCCTTGGTTGGCAAGGTGATGATTCAATAAGACTGTGGAATCATAAACTTAACAAAATCACCCAGTGAACACTAAACGAGAAGCAAGGGAGCAAATATTGATATAGGGGATAAAGCTAACATCATAATGCTTTATTTATGTTGAACCTTGGCCTAGTCGTGGGTTTAAGTGGGCGGTAGAAATGAATCCTTCCAGAATGAAGAAGGAAGCAGATGTTGAAGCCAAAGGAGAGAGAATGGAAGGAAGAACTTTTTTTTTTTAACTGAATACAAGTCCTGAAGTTTCATTCACAAAATAAAACATTTTAAGATTATGAATTTGAAAATGAAAAGATAGCAAATGTTTTAAAAAGGAAACATATCCTTGGGAAATTAAGTTATTTTATCAAAAATTAGATAAAGGAAGTCTTTTCTGATGAGCCTTCATAGATTTTTCTAAAGGCATATCAATTCATTAAGGAGATTAATGTATGAAGTCTCTAAAAATCTTAGCGATTTTCTGACCACTCCTGTTTCAGATGATACAGAGACACTTGATCTCTTAATAGCCAGCAGCAATAAGTATTTTGAAAGGATCCACAGACATCAGAGCTAGCTAGCATGGTTCATGACCCACATTTACCATTAACCAACAAAGTTAAATGGATTACTTAGGCCCCAAGTAATCCTAAGTATGATACTCCCAGAGGCCTGGAGGGATGGTTCAATTGTTAAGAGCACCCACTACTTTTTCAGAGGACTCAGGTTTGATTCCTAGCTCCCATATATCTGCTCCCAAAAATGTGTAACTCTAGTTCCTGGGATCTGCCACCATCTTGTGTATCTGCAGGTACTGCATGCATCTACACATGGTGCACAGACATACATGCAGACAAAGTATCCATATACATAAATTAATTAAAAATGAATTGAATGGTCTTCAAAACCCACATCATGGCAGGAGTGGATAGTAGGCACATCAAACACTGTAGAATAATGACTTGATCATAAGTTCTTTGATTCTTATTTTACGAATTTTGCATAAAAGTGTTGTAATAACCAAGCAGGAGCAGTTTTTAAGCAAAAATGTATAAAAACTATAAGGTAAAGGGTACTTGATGTGCATAAATCAACTCCAGGTGGTTTGAAGCTATTCAAAAAAACAAGCCCTGAACCTAACCACAACCAAGGTAATCACCACTCAAAAGAATCATTTAAACTTGTTGTAAAATTAAATATGCAAAGTAAGTCTTCAAAAGGACCAAGAGTCCAAGTAAAGTGCCACTAGCTATTGTATTTGTGATTAGATCAAAGTTAGAAAACATTAACTACTATGATAATATGCTAATTACACAGTATATTGATTCATTAAAACATCACAGTAAAACCCATATATCAGTAGTTATGTGACAACAGAAATTTAAAATTTAGTATGTATTATTGTATGCACATACATACAAATTATCCTTTTGTTAAATTTTTGAGATCCTCAAAATGCCATGAAGGAAAATGGTACTTGAAAAATAACGTTTGAAAATAAATTTGAATGAGAAACTAATAGCATATAAATGAATCTTTACTCCAAACTAAAGCTTAATTTAAAGCCAGCAAATTCTTAGTTGTTTATGATACAGTAAATATTATGCTAGTCATATTTCAGATACTTGACACAAATTCTTAAAATAAAGCATACTGTTTATATAACTATGCTCATTTTCCCAGTGAGGATACAGGTGTAAGAGATGAAGATTAAAGAGATGATTAATATGGGGTCCATGAATAGTCATTTAGTGCTCTAGGTCTGAGCTATGGCTATGACTTCAAACTTTTTTTTCTGATGTTCTATGTAAGTTCCTGGTACTTAGCCTAAGCATTCTGACTTCACCCAATAGTTTTCTACCTGTTTCATTTTCTTTGTCTTCTTTACAAACCCTGATGGAGGAAGGTCATTGGCTAATAAAGGCACTGCCCTGGCCCATTTTATTGGTTAGAGGATAGGTGGGAGGAGTAAACAGAACAAAATGTTGGGAGGAAGAGGAAGTGAGCTCAGAGACTCCACCGCTCTGCTCTTGGGAGCAGACGCCTCAGGGAGACGCCATACTCCCAGCTCCCAGGCAGACACACGCCATGAAGCTCGACCCAGGATGGACTAGGCTAGAATGTTCCCGGTAAGACCGGTGCTCACCGATTATTAGAGATGGGTTGATCGGGATATCAGAATTAGCCAGTAAGGGCTAGGGCAGAAGGGCCAAGCAGTGTTTAAAAGAATACAGTGTCCATGTAATTATTTCGGGGCATAAGCTAGCTGGGCAGGCGGCTGGGGTGTTGGGGACGCAGCCCCGCCGCCACCCTTATTACTTCAAAACCCCATTCTTTTTCCTAAGGCCCTATATTTTTCTCTGTTTTATTTATCTCGATCATTTCCCAATTGTTGACTTCTTGTTCTTTAATAAGTTGTTACAGGGACCTAAAATTCATCTTACCACATAAACTGAATACTTCTGTAATCTGCATATGCCATTAATTCTTCTAAAACTTATTGGATGATTAGTGAGGCTTTCTGTTGTTTTTCAGTGTTATAGAAGAGATGCTGAGGTAGTGAGCTTTGGTATTTATATCTCTGTTCTACAAAATCACAGAACAAGGTAGACTGAACTGGGCAAGTCACAAATCACCAGAGTGTTGAGCAAAAACAGCCACAGGCTCACACTGAATAGAGGAGACTAACCAATAGAAGTTGAAAATTAGAATTATAGAGGCAATATTGGCTCAGAGATTTGATTTGTTGGTCTGTGCTATGTTTTAAAATAAGTTGAAAATATTTATAAATCAGTAATGTTATGCAAGAGTACCCGAGTTTCTGGTTTCTCTTAAAAATTTAAACTTGACAATGATGTTCCTATATTTTTTCAGAGCAATAATAAAATTATAATAAAGTTCTCAAGGTATCTTTTTCAATCCTGCATAGCTTGTTAACTCATGTGTACCTGGGCCAGCAGGTGTAAGAGTGTATGATTTTGCTTGTCACTTTGTGGACTCCTAATATAAATACTCGTGAGCTGCTGTACCATTCCCTAACCATGCAATATAGAAAATTAACAACTTCCTTCTGATTTTCTTTGGAACTTTGTACTTTTTTTAAACAGCTTTTTCAAACTGATCCCAAAACTGACCTACTTTGGAAATTCACTACTTTTTAACTGCCAAGAATGACACCTAGGAACACTGGAATTGACATCCTTGCATAAAATAGGAAAGTAAGCCCAGAACATACCATGACTGTCAAAAATTCAAGAGCAGAGATGATCCCTTAAAATAAAAAGAAATAATCAAAAATAATGAAAGGTAATACAATCTAATAATTAATTTCCAAGTGTTTACTTTTTGTATACGAGTAGAAATTCTCCTTGTTTACCCTTAATAAGCTCAGTTAAAAAACACATTTAAGTATTGACTCCCCAAGGTTTTACACAGGTAGAACTTGGATATGATGGTCCATGTGTTAACAGTGGATGACTGACACAGTGTCTTCCCTTTGGATTATATGCTACAGATACTTAAAACCACCAAAGTACATAGTATCGTTTCTGTTTTCCTTTTATGTAAGCAATCGAGAGAGTCTCAATTCATCTGACTTAGTGGAACAAGTGGATATTACGGGTTGGTAAAGAATCCTTACATACCATCTTGCTACCTCACTGTGTAGACTGAGAGATCAAACTGCTGGTAAGTGAAGACTGTTCACCTTATTTTTATGTAACACTGGAGAATTCACATGAGAGTTTCTGTGCCCCATTTCCTTTACAGAACACTAGAGAAAAGCCTAAATGTACATGTGTTTTATTTATTTATATATATGAGATAAACTGATGTTTATATGATAAAGAACCTCTAGTGCAGCATAATAGCCAAGAAAAACATAGGAAAAGTCTGAACCATGACATTATCATCCTACAAAGAGGGGGAGAATTTAGAAGGCAAGGCTAAATGCGGAGCCAGACAAATTGGTCCCAAGATTCCTTTATATTAAGAGTTTTAGGGAAAAAATTTTAAGTTAAAATCATATGTATTGGAGGAGGTTACTCTGGATTTTAAGAATTCATAGGGAGCAATATAAAATTTAAGAACTTTAAAAATTGCTACCTTTTCCAATCTACCTGGGATTTCTCTGAATCAGAGAATTTCATGGTTTCTATACACACCACACACACACACACACACACACACACACACACACACACACACACATTTGGTACGTCTATGCCTCCACTGTCCATGTATATTTTTCCTTTGCATTCTTATCCTATACTGGTTCCTTATTGGGTCATTTTTCAGTCATCCCCTCAAGCAAACACTTTCTCCATCTCTCTTCAGCAGAACACCCAGTGTTCCCAATGTCTCTGTCCCTCTGAAGAAGCATCCATATCCCCTTGAGATCCTTCCCAGAACAAGGAAAGCCCAAGCAGAAAGCTAAAGTCCTTTTTCTTTTTTTTTCTTATCTTTGCTTCTAATGTCCTTCAGTTGCCTGGCTAACCCAAAGTTTCACAGTCTCAAATAAATAAAATAAAATAACAAACTGAATATACATATTTATTTCTCCACTACCCAAACTGGGATTCAAGGCCATGTCTGACTACATTTTCCAATGAAACACTGCTCACCCATCACACTAAGTGGTATGGATGAGGCATGCCTTGCAGAGCCTGAGACAGTGGCATGGTGAGTGGATTTACTGGTGCTTTCCTCAGCAACAGAGAGACCTATGGCAGAATAAGAGAAGGCTCATGGATCTAATAGTGTGATCCTAGCTACCATATTAGTTAGCCAAAGCCTGACTCTGAGACATTTCTGGAATACAAAGCAAGGGAATACAAAGCAAGACACAGATGTCCTGCACTGAGGTAAAGGTGATTGCTGCCCTTCTGCATCCCCATGCCTTGTAGCTTTCATGGTGGTATGGGGAAGGGGAGGACTGTGAACAGTTAGCTGCAAGTAGCCACAGAACTTGGGCCACACATTGTAGGAATCCTAGCAGGGAACAGACTGAGTGCTCACGGAGACAAAACTGAAAAAATGGTCTATTTTAAATGTATGCTCATCTTTTATCTTCCTTCTGCAACATGGATATAAAATCCCAATGTGAGTTTTCTACGGAGGATACAAAGACTTATACTTCTAAATTATTGTTTAAAAAGCAGAAAATAGGAAATATTTACCACCAGACTCCTGCACAAGAAACTCTCTTTCATAGAAAAATCTCTTATGAAATGGAAATATTTTCTTTGTGAAAAATCTCTTGTGAAATGGTAGCACTTTCTTGATATGATCAAAGGAAGCAGTGGCTGAAATACCTTGACAAAACTTACATAGACTATACTTGATAGATCTAGGATTTAAGCCCAAGTTTACCTGACTCTTAGTTTTTTCATAATAAGTAGGATATATGTTTTCATTTAAAAATATAGCTATATAGTTTTAGAACTCATTATTTCATAAATGAAATATGCCAGTTAGTTACTTCAGCATATGGTCAATGTTGTGTTATATTTTGATTGTGTTCTGACAAATAAAGTTTGCTTGGAGTCAGAGGGCAGAGCTAGCCACTATCTGACCAAAATGAACCATAGAGGCTTGGAGGACTGTAGCCAGAGAAGACAGGAAGTAGTAAGGTGGGGCTGAGAGAAGCTCTCTCTCCTTTTGGACTGAGGAACAGAAGAGGTAGGAAGCAACTGGTAGCTGCTCACTACTTCTCTTATCTTTCAGGTTCTTACCCTGACACCTGACTCCTGATTTTTTATTGACAAAGATTAATTAGATTAACACTTCAGGCAACTCATGGCTGATTAATATTATTTGCCTTGTTTTGATGTACAGTTTGAAAACATATAATAAATGTCTAAATGAGTTTTAAAAGTCTGTTTTATAATATTTTAAATTTTGCTTTCTTTTTCTAAAATGCTAGATAGCAAGGTCAAGGACTAAATAACAATGTTAGAAAACAAGTGTCAATGATGAGACTTCAGTGCCCATGTAGTTCAGCCTTCCTAATTATCAGCAAATACTTTCTTTTCGAAGATTGACTGTGATAGGGAATATATATATATATATATATATATATATATATATATATAATTTCTAGTAAAGAGAATTATCTGGAAATTTAGCTTCCAAATAACTTGACAAGTCAGAAAGTCAATGGAGTACGATAAATAGACCCAGAGGAAACATTTTCTTCAAACAGCCTACTCTAAAACACTCTTTTTTCACATGATGTCAAGATTAGATTAGCTGCATTAGGAACCCCATTTTCTGAATGAAATTTTGAAGATGAAATGACATGGTTTTCACTATGTTATTGTCCTCTTAAAAAGAAGAGCAAGCAGTCCTACTGTTCACCTTTCTCTGTCATTTGGTGTGAACCTGTTATAGTTTCAATACTGTTTGCCCCGCTGATACAGCACTTTAATCCTCAAATCACATAATTGCTAGTGTTAGCAAGATTACAATCCATTTTGACCACAGCATTTAGAGGTAGGGACATCAAAAAGAGAATAGCAATAGAGGATTGAATTCTGGTAGCTTCATAAGAAGGGCAGAGACCAGACTCAGGTATAGATTCGCATGTGATGCTCTGTCATGTGCCTTGCCAGAACTGTGTCAATAAAGTTACCTTCTTTGAAGTGATGTAACTAAAGGGGACACTGGCCAAAGCCTATGCCACACTGTCTGGACTTTCAGTCTTCATGGTTATGAGTTAAAGAAAATGAAATCAAACCAATCTAAAGTGCAATACTTCTTTCATTGCTTTGTATTTAGTCTCAGGAATTTCATCCTAAGTGAAATATGAATGGTGTTAATGAGACGACTTAGTGTGGAGGCTGAAAAATGCAGGCCCATTTCTACCTTGTCTGATGTCTGACCTTCAGAGAGTTTAGAGATTGACAAGCACAGTCGCAGGTCCCGACTCAGGATGTGATTGCTTGGTTCTTTTGAAGTTAAGATAAGTTCATGCCATCCTGACAAGTGGTCAGGATATGCAAACATACTTCTGCTCCTTCTTTTGTAACTATGATGTCACCTGAGGGAGAGGCAGTCTTCAGGATGTGTGACCTAGAGCATCTTTGCTACCTAGACTACAGAATACTAATGATTTGGTGTCTCAGAGTGATAAATCGATTGACTGTGTGAGTTATACTTTGTATCATGTTAATAAAGTCTTTTGTTACCTTCTCCCCCATTTACTTTGGGTATAAAGGCTGTGGAAAACTAAATGTGGGCAGATTTCAGGATTTCAGTAATCACTGGAATACCCTTCCGATACTTTCTGTGTCTTTTGTCATATTATTTTAATGCATCTTTATATTCTTTTTTTTTTTTTTTTTGGTTTTTCGAGACAGGGTTTCTCTGTGGCTTTGGAGCCTGTCCTGGAACTAGCTTTGTAGACCAGGCTGGTCTCGAACTCACAGAGATCCGCCTGCCTCTGCCTCCCGAGTGCTGGGATTAAAGGCATGCGCCACCATCGCCCGGCTCACCTTTATATTCTTTACTTACATTTCTTCAATTCCCATGCCCCTACCCTGGTAAGAAGTACTTTTGTTGAAGCCGGTCCTCGACAGCTTAGCAGATAAAAGTCTTTGCCACCAGGCCCGATGATTCAGTGGGAATAGAGAACTGTTTCCCTAAAATTGTTTACTGACCTCCACCCGTACGTGAGGGCAAAAACATGCTCATCACAAACCCAGCAATTAAAAGTAGTTTTAGAAAATTTTTAAAAGTCACCTGTTACATAAGCAAAATACAACTTCAAAGCAGCGTTAGATTCCTGACTAACTAGTGTTACTTAGCAGTGTGTTATAACAGATCTGAAGAATGCATGCAAATAATATTTCAGTATTGTTTCATTGAGTGTAGAACTCAACATTTATTTATTTATTTTTTTTACTATTTAAATGTTAGAAAACCTAGATGGAACGACTTAGTAATAGCTCAACATCCAACCATTCCTCATAGCTACTTAACAGGCACACCAAAACCATAGTCAATTGAGCCTGAATATGCTGAATAACAGTTACAATCTTCAGATCTAGACTTTATTGAAAGAAAATAATCAACTATAGTAAGAATAGGGTCAGGTTTGGAGAGGTAGCAGAGGGGCTGAGGACCTTTGCTAGCAAACTTGATGTTCTAGTTTGATTCCTATTACTACATTAACCAGGCATAGTGACACCATCTTGTAACTCCTGTTACTGGGAACGAGCAGGAAAATCAGGAATTCTAGGCTATGCTTCACTAAATAGTGAGTTCAAAGCATGTGTGGGCTACCTGAGACCTCTTCTCAGAAAGAAAAAAAATAGAATAGGATGAATGAGGAGATACAAAGGACTCAGATTCATGCCAGGGAGCAGAAGTTGGAGAAACAAAGGAGCTGAGCAGCAGAATTGCCATTGGTCTGATGGAATTCCTCCCTATCATGGCAAGCCAGGAAAGAAGAGGGCATGGCATGGCATGGCATGGCACCAAGTGTTTTGCTTGTTTACCAAGTCTCATTAAGAACAAAATTGTATTAAATATTACATCATTGTTTCCAAAGACCTGCCTTCTGTTTTTAAAAAAATGAAATAAAACATGACTAATATCATGAAATAATCTTTCTGAGTAAAATTACTAGTCTTCCCATAAGACGCAGCAAACATGTGAAGTCATCAGTGATACTTGGATAGACCATGCAGCTATTGGATACATTGACAGGCTGCCAAGTTTTCCTAGGTCTTTTCAGTGAAAATAATCTATCATTACATTGATTCTCCAGTATAATAAATTCTAAAAAATTGTGATACTGTTCTAGTTCACCTTTAAAACACAGAACCCAGTCTAAGATAAGATATTTCTTCATTACTAATATTGTGAATGTAAACTAGACTATAAAAAATTGACTGAAGATCTAGCTTAATACATCAGTACGTATTTCATCTTCCTCAGTGTGGCAAAAGTGAGTGGGATACTCACAAAGAGGTACAGTTGATGCATAAATCCTAAAGACTATAACAAAGTGCTGCCTCTATTGCCATCATTACTAGCTCATTATTTACCTAGCCTAATGCACCGCCTCAAAAATACCGTAAACAGAACAGGTTGGCTTTACAAGGGAAACAGTGCAGCGCTTTTTCTTTTTTGGAAACCTCATTTGTCCTTGTTGGCTTTCGACAATCAACACAAACCTAGACGTATCTTGGAAGAGGTTATCTTAATTAATAAAATGGCTGGGTAGAATAAACCTGTAGGCAAGTCTGTGGGAGGACCTAACTCAGTGCAGGAAGTACCCCACCCCTGGGCAGGTATCCTGGGGTTTATAAGAAAGACTGAGAAAGCCTTAGAGAGCAACTAGAAAGCAGAATTTTTCCAGGTTTCTGCTCAGTTCCTGGGTATAGTTTCCTGGCTTGAGTTCCCAGTTTGACTCTCCTCAGTGATGGACTGTTATCTGGAAGTGTAAAATAAAATAAGTTCCTTTTCTTCCTAAGCTGCTTTTGGTCATGGTTATTGTCACAGTGACAGAAGCCTAATGAACATATTGCTTTTCCATCAATAATCATCATTGATTAATTATTTTCCAAGTAGATCTCTTATAATGAAATATATAAAAGAGATTTGCTCTATGTAACTAGAAGAGAAATGCTAACTGCCTCAAATTCATGTGAATTTACAATTCTAGGCTGTTTCAGAGAGTACAGTGATAATTTTTGCAAGCTGATCACTAGGGGAGACCATTGTCAGGATATCACTGTGACAAAGTTCAAAATTCTAGTTTCATATTTTTGTTAATACTCGATAAATTAACTTGATTTAACTTATCTTTTTGGCATGGCACCAATATATTTAACTCAGCTATCTTATAATTACATTGTGTTATATTTTCAGCATTATACACACACATGTATATCAGTATATATACACACAAACTAAAGTGTAAGGAGAGATAAAAGATTTTTGGGAGATAGTTCATTAATGACTATATGTTAAGTGGTGGTGTTGAATATTAAAAAGTACACTAAAATCCTAAAGAAAAAAAGAATAAAACCTCAATGAGTTTTATTGACCTGATTAAAAATTAGAATAAGCTTATAAAACTTCCATGAGGAAAGCAGGTTTGTGGAGACACAAAAAGGAGATGGGAGGCTGAAGTTAATTTGGTTTGATCATTCAGTTATATCCAATATGTAGAGATAATGGGGATATAATTATTTGTGTTACAACAACACTCTCTTAAGGATGATATTATCCTTGCTTGGTGATGACTTCTTTTGCTGACAACATTTTTCAAAGTTATAGGATCCAATAAAGTTGTACATTCAGGAGTAATCCATTTTCAGGATAGTTCTATTATTCTACCCATACTATTTTAAAGTAGAGCACTTTTAAATATAATTTATTATTTATAATTTATTGTTTCTAATAACACATATTTTGAGAGTTTTCAGTTAGAGGGACTAATGGATTTACCTTTTAGAAAACTGAGAATAGGGTAAAACATATTCTTCATCATTTATTTGCTTATTAACAAGAAGAAAACTAAAATCTATTGACTTGTTTTCTCGTTTAAGAGTTCATTCACTTGTCTACAATTAATTTTCTGTTGTTCTTGGCATTCTACTGGTCACTGAAAATATAAAGGCAAAAATCCATTATGGCCCTAAAAATATCATGTGGTTATTTGAAGATATGGGAACGAATACATCAGTGGAATAATAAACTTCCATCTGACCAAATCTGAACAGATAAGAACTGGTTACTCTTTTAAGTTCCAGACGAGGCAATTATGGACTGCTGTTTCCTTATAATATATACAACACATCAGCATTTGGAGATAAGGCCCTGTGGGAAAAAGAGAGTTAAAGAACTCAGACACAAATTATTGGGACATATATTTATGCTGGAAAAAAGAGGTAGGCATTATACAAATGGTCAGAGTAGGGATAAAAATCGTTCAAGATATGAAGCACAAACTGAAGATCACAGAAGTGAACATGAATATGGTTTTGCAAGCACTTGAGATGGTGTAAGAAGTGGCTGTAAGACATGGAGGTGGATAACTACAAAGAAGCAATGCTAACAAGACTAGGGATTTGGACTTCATCCTGACTGCTCGGTTATGTATGGCCTTTGAAATATCATAGATTTTGGGAGGACTTTATTAACTTATTGTTTAAGAAAGATCTTCCAAAATCAATGATGGAAATGGGTTGAATGGGTAACAAAACAAAGCCAAGGAGATCAGTAAAAGAACTGGCAAATATTCAGAACCGATAAATGGAATTAGACGAGAGAGGTGAAGTTGAATGCAGACAACAAATCTGGTAGGAATTACACATTATCTCACCTGACTGTTGTGAGTGGAGACAATCAGGGATGGCTGCCTTTTTAAAAAATGTGTAGCTAAGTTTTGCAAAATAACAACCAAAATCATTTAGTTGTAAACATTAGTTGTAAAAATTAGTGTAAATGCACCTTTTCCTCTTATTTACATAGCTGCTGCTGAACATGAGCATCGCTGGGTTTGGCTCCCAACTCATGAGGTTAGATCCACGTTTACTTCAAATGTGTCTGGCCTCCATGGATCAACAGTCAACTGAATCATCTCATGATGAACGGTAGGACATAAGGGAGAAGACTTGAGTGCCTTTTAATTATCATATTTTATTGTACAAAATAACATTTCACTATGATATCTTCATGAATCTATTTCATTTGTATTTGTCATAGTCACCCTTCCTATTCCTCTTCCCTCTTTGATTGACTCCTAGTTTTCTATATAGGTCATCTTCTATTTTCAAGTTTTATGCTTAAGTCCTGATTCCACATAGGAGAGAAAACCCACAATATGTTTAGCTGAGTCTGCTTAACACCATGGGGCATTTTTGCTCAGATGACATAATTTAACTTTTTCCTTAGAGCTAAATAAAACCCCTCTGTGCAATTATCTTTCATTTTTCTTATGCAGTCACGTGATGATGGACACTTGAGCTGATTGCATAACTTGGCTATAGTGAACAGGGATAATGGTCTTTTAAACTTCTGGCTGTGTCAGTTATCAGTATATTGGTCCCCCAAAAAACATGTTGGCAAGGCGGAATGTCAAGAAATGGTAGGCAATGGATTCTGTGCAGCCAAGGCAAAGGTGCATTTTCATAATATTACGTCTAGTCATTGAAGAACCTGGCCTCAAATGTAATTTACCATAAGTCTCATGTAGCTGGTCATGGAATTCCAGAGATAAAAGAGATAAAAATACATAATTTAAACATATAAAAATTGGCTTTTAACATATGGAAGTGACATCAGCCATTCAAACTGTTGCTGTTTAATAGACAGTTTGGTATACAAACTGTGAGCCATTAGGATGATTATATCTATGCTGGAAACACAGGTCAGAAAATTGTCTGTGTTAATTCTTGGACAAGACTGAGTAATAAAAACAACAAGAATCTAAGCAGTTCAGTATTTAAGAGATAAGCATGAGCGGAAGGAAATGAAAGAGTCTTGGAAACATAAAAGAGTGATTTTGCACACTGAGACTCTCTTGGTTTGAAGAAGGAGAGGACTCTGAATTATTAGCTGGATGGCCAGAGCCAGATCAATAACAGGGTAACGTTAGAAAGCTGATTAATTTCTGGCTAGACTACAGTTGACATTCTAGAGGCTCCAGCATGTCTGCTGTTCTTAGCCCTCTCATTCATTTCTCTCCCCAATTCAATACAAGGTAAATCTGTTTCTAGAACATGTCCTGTGTGGGTACAGTTCTCTATGTTATCACTGCTCAGATTAGCACAAGGTCAAACACATTGGACAAGACCTGTTTGCAGGTCTCCCAAATCTACTCTTGTTATGACTACAATCTACTTTCATATCACAAATAGACTAATTATTTAAAATAAGAATCAAATATTCATAATATTTGCTTTCTCACCACTAATGTTCTGGCATTAGAAGTCTTACACAGTTTTATACCTGGCAATCTCATGTTCTACTAAAGTCATATCAGGCCAAAATGTTCCATCTGTGTTGTCTTAATTTTATACCTTTGAGGCTCTTCATTGTTGTCCTCAACTTCAACTCTTTGTACCAGCCATCCTCAAGTTCTTTAATGTTTTATTTGTCAAAATTCAGTGTTATAATATGTGAATAACAGCTACATTGAGTTTCAATTCATTTCATATTGCCAAATTTTCCAATAATTAATAGATTTAAAAAATTCCTTTAAAGTGGAAATGAATAGTCTTTATTTTTGTCTCATAAACCTGTTGAATTTTTTATTTTGCACATTTTAGTATCTGACTTCTTTTTGTCTCCTAATATTGGTACAGATATGTTGCATTATTCATAAATAACTTTCATATTAATAACTATCCACTGAATAAATGTGCTGACTCTTTGATCTCTCATATTGAGTGGAAAAATAATCAGGACAAAGGAACTAAATGCATTATATATAAAAATATATTGTAAAGCAGGCATATAACTTATTGTGAACAAATCCAATTCCCCACTTTCTCCCCTCTACCCTAACTACCATTTTTATTTCTCAACTTCTTTAAAAATACAAAACCAAACCAAACACTAGATCATTTAGTGTTGTTAGAGCACGCATGGGTGTGCGCCTGTCCACTGAAGCACAAGGAACCAACTAGGGCCTACATCCCTGAAGAAAAAAGACCCTCTTTCTCTCACCAACAATTAGTTGCCAACAACTCTTCAGCTTTGGGTATGATTCCATGAAGATTTACATATTTCGTGCTGGAATTTTGACTGGTTTAATCTTATAGAGGTCTTGTGCATGTAGTCATAGCCATTGGGAATTGTGTGTATAATGGTTCTACCATGACTCGAAAACGCTGGTTGAAGGCAATCCTCCAATTCTTGTATTGATTCAAATAAATTGATGCATGAGTAAAAAATCACACACACACACACACACACACACACACACACACACCCTATGCTGATTGAAATGAAATTCTGTTTTGCCCATAAAACAGAAGCTAACAGAAACAGAGAAGAAGAACAGTTGATGGGCATTAGCATGTTGTAAGTGTGACGGATTTACTTGCCACTGAAAGACAAAAATACATCTCTTTCACTTAAATGTTGAGAGGAATGACTATGGATATCCACTTTTTTTTTCTTTCTACAAATCTCCGCATCTTTCATTGCATAACCTACATTTCCTGTTTTATATTCTATGCACATTTTCCATTCTCATTAGGGAGTCTAACATAGCATCACTATTTGGCCTGGGAAGAAGTCCTCATGAAGATGTTATCATGTTTATTTAACTAACATGTTAAAAGTATTATTTGATAAGAAGTTTATTTCCAGCTGTTTTAAATATTATTACAACAAATTGTATATAAACATATATGCATAAAATTATGTATGTGTATATATGTATATTTAATTGCATATATCTTTTCACAGGTCTTTGAATATTTTTATAGAAAAATTCTATAATAAAAGTCGTTAAATAAAACCGTTTCCCTTTTTAAGGTATTTTTTTATTTATTCCAATTTACTTTAAAATATATTTGAAGTATACAATATAATCAAGTCCTATTATTGTTTCCATTATGGGAATGATTTTAAATAAAACTGATCAGGTGAATGTTACCATTTCCCTGATTCAATTCATAAATAGTTGTCGTTGATGATGAAACTCTGTTCAGAATGCTCTAGGTAAGTTATAGTACAAAATGCCTGTTCACAGTGGGAAACTAAGAAATAACTGCACGGATGTTTTATTTATCAGATAAGACAAACATAAAAGCACCATCTGTGCTTTAGAGAAAAAACAAAAGCTTTGCTTCCTTAATTAACAATCTCTCTCCAGGTGCCAAGCACGCTTGCATATCTCACACCTCTGTAATCTGACTATGTCATGATCTGGTGTGTACCAGAGTTGGAGGGATGGGAGTGCAACAGTGAGAGAATATGCATCATCCAACTGATAAAATAGAGGTTTCCGAGCTCTAGAAGCATCCCTGTTACAGTGTCATAGATACTGAGGCAGACAGATCCTTGGATCATAATATCCAGACAAGTTAAAGCCTTGATGTAGCCTTTAGCCCCCCTAGATCTTAACTTTTGCCCATTTCTACTGCTAGACAACTACAGGCCAAAACAAGAGGGCACATAAAACACAAAGATATGGTCCCAGTGGCACTCTCTGACATCAGATTTTCTTAGAAGTAGTGCCCAAACTGGGTTCTCTTGTCTGTACCATTCAAGAAAGTTCTCTTCTATTTTTCTCCGAGGGTGTAGTTGAATTCCTAGGTTCAGGAGAATCTAATGGTTTTGTTTAGTCTTAACACCTATAAGGGTAGGCCTCTTAATTCTTAGGGATACTAATAACATGTCTGCCCAGATTTTCTTGTGGGCCTGCTTTGCCTGCAGCAGAGATTTGATATATGTAGCAGGTAGTACAGTCTTGTTGGAGATGCTATGGTCACTCCACCTGCCAGGAAGTTCCTGATGAAAGACATAGTGACATGTGGCCAATGAAAAAGGAGGTAGACAAATGTGAGACAGGACTAAGGTGGAACCTGATTGTGATTCTCAGGCTCTGGGGAAGACCTGTAGTCTCGTGAAATGTTTACAAAATTGGCTTCCAAATTTGTTCTGTCTCCAAATGTCTTTCCCTTTGCTCTTATGGGTGATGGGTGTCACCTGCTCAAAAATTCTGACAGTTTGGTAGATGAAAAATTGAAATTTGTTTCAATGGTTGTGTCTTCAATTACTAGTAAATTTAAAATGTATGTACCAACATTTGTCCATTTAGATTTCTTTCATGAATTTAATTTTATTTTGGAATCTCTTTCTTTTTTACAAGAACAGCTGTCTTTTATTCATAATTTGTCATAGCTGTTTTTGTGTTTATATGATGTTTAAGAGTAGCATAAAATAATAGCTTTATAGATTAACTTTTTAATGATGATATGTATATGTTATGTAGAACAAGGGTGAATATTGCTTCCAATTACAGTGGGGCACGCCACTAATAAAGAGTCATCCTATTTTAAGGATACTAAATTATGAAAAAAGATAGTGTACTGCTATGGTACACAGGTCAAGGATGCAAAAAAAATATATTGTATTTAAATATTTCAGGGAAACCTAATAAATATATGGATTTGTTATGGAAACTGGCTCACAGGACTGTGGGTGCCAAGAAGTCTCACTATCTGACTGACTGAGAACTCGGGAAAGCTAGTGGCATTAACTTATGTGAATCTGACATTCTGAGGACTTAGGGAGTCAAAGTCCTAAGTCCCAATGAGAGAAGAAACGCCTGGAAACTGTACTGCTGCTGGGACCAGTCTTGCTTCAGTGAAGCAAATGGAGGATAGGTGCCCCAGCTTAAGGAGAAAGGAGAGAAGGAAGAGGGGCTCCCAGGTGCGGTGGGGAGAGATAGGTGAATAGAGAGAAGAGAGAAAGAATTCTCCCTTCTACTTTTTTTATTTGAAGATGAACCTTCAAGGGATTGGATCATGCTTGCTCACATTGCTAAAGATTGATCTTTACTTAATCATATTCAAATGCTAAGCTCTTCCCAAAATGTCATCATAGACATACTGAAACATGTTGTTTTAAGAGTTACTTGGACATGCCTTCACCCACATAAAACTAATCACAGAAGTACATGTCATAATCCACAGGAGTGGAAACAAGTTGGCATGGACAGAGGCGTTTTGTACATGTAATTAAGGTTACTATTTTAACAGATCACTGGGCCCAAGTTGATCACTAAGTTCTTCAAATCAGAGAATCTCCTCTCGCTGGTTTGTAGGAGTAGGAGCCTGCAGAATGGGTGGGAAGAGGTTGAAAGGCACTGCTGGCATAGGGTGCTCATGACGGGGACCTTTACCAGCTGAGAGCAGCTCCCACCTGCTGCTGGCAAGGAACCAGGATTGATAGCTCACCAACTGTATTGAGCTAAATGTCAACAACCAGAACAGTCCTGTAAGCAAGTACTATATCCTTGTCCCTGCATTCCTAGTCTAATCTGGATGATGTCTGGTTTTAGTGATATAAAACCAGATTAGAGATAAGCCATGCATCCATCCAGACTTCTGGCCTACAGCCTTCTGAGAAAATAAACAGTATTGTTCTAAGCTTTTACATTTGTGACAGAAAATTAACACAATTACAGAATGACAATATAAAGCTTCTGTATTCATGAAGATCTTACATCCACCAAATCTAGAACTGATTGATTTTCAAAACAAAGGTGAGATACAACAAGTTAGACCACTGAAAGTTCAAATCAAAGCATGAAATTACCAATTATAAAGTTTCAATTTGCAGGGTTGAACTATATTGGCAACTGAACGCTTCTATTCTTAGTAGTTGTAAAGTTTTCCCTGTTCTCATGAATTGTTAAAATTACTCAGGTGTCTCCATAAAATAAATGCATGCATTGAATACATGTCATCTGTGAACCTACAAGAGTGAGAGTCTGTGTAGTTTTTGTATCTCTGGAGGAAATACAGAAGGAAAGTAGAACTATAAACATATATATTAAAGAAAATTCTGAGGTGATAATTTTAAAAATTGACTGCTACTATAAATGTCCTTTTCAGGCTATAATTTCTAAGACATAAAATTATTCTAAGATTGCAAGCAAAATAAAAGAAATGCTTATAAAATATTAGCATGAGTATAACTTGATTAACAGATCCAAGGGATGACACATTTTTCCTATTCTCTTGTATCTTGTATTTAAAACTGTAATAGTCAACTCGATGAAGTTTTAAAACATTGTTCTTTCTTTCCAAATCTTTCTCTTTCAAGCCTTAGATAAAATATTATAATTTCAACTGTGTGCTATATATCTCTTCTATTTTGTACAGCGTTCTTTTTAGAAACATATTCAGTTTACCTGAATCAATCATCATTTAAAGGCACTACTAAAGATTCAAATTCTTAAGAGACAGAACACGGCAATCATAAAATTGCTGTAAAAAGAGGATCCTTCCTCATAAACACAATGATTCTAAACCTGAAAATGATACAAAAGTGGTAGTGTATGTGTGTCTGTGTGTGATGCATGTGTGCACATGTGCAGTCTTGTGTGTGCATGCATATGTGGAAGCCACAGGTCAACTTCTAGTATCCATCTTTATAATTTCACATCAATTTTTGAGACAAGGTTATTGATTGACCATCAAACTTCCCGTTTCTGCTGGACTGTTTGGCCAGTGAGCCTCTGGTATCTTCCTTTCTCAGTTTCGGATCTCCCCTCTTCCCTGCTCAGTGCTGACAGTAAAGACATATTGGTATGACTATGTTTTATGTGAGCCCTGGAGATGCAAAAATCAGGTCTTCTTACTTTCCCAGCAAGCAGTTTGCATATTGAGACAACTTAATCCAAAGAGCATGCAGACTTTAATATGATTATCTTCTCTAAGGACCTTCTACTATGCTAAACTTCTATACGCTGGTTGCAGTAATGTATCATTTTTCTCCTACAGTTGTCTTGCATTTTGTCTTAAGATGGCTGAACCACACTGGATGGGAAAAACATACAGTAGAGGTATCAGGAGTGTCTTTCTAAGTCAAAGCTAAGGATCTAAGGGGACATTTTTAATACATTTAGGTGGTTATTATTTCAGGCAAGCTTAGATTTAGGAGAGATAGTATTGAATGGCAGGAATTCTGTAATATCAAGTAATTTACTAACAACCTGATGATGGTAACCTGAGATTATCTGATAATTAGAATATAATATTATTTGAAGGAAAAAATATTGAAGAAAATTTATTCCAGAATTAAAGACCTACCAAAATATTTGTAAACACAGTGAAGTATATAGATATTCCTTTCATAATCAATTATTGAATTAATCTAATTATTTCTTTCCCAGATGATTCCTGAATCACTGTATCCCCATTGCTTAAGTAATGTACTAGCAAATATTGAACAACTGATGTGTAAGTTTTCAGTAAACAAATGTATGGCTATCACCCTCTTGTTTATTTAGGGAAACACATTCTGCAGAAAATAGCAATATCAGAAAGTATCATGCTGGATAGATATAGGTCTTTCATTCTTTTAAAATTTTGGATCTATAAGAAGTGAACCAGGCTAAGATGAAATTAAAAAAATATCTTAGTATAAAAAAGAAGAAAGTAAGAGGTGAGAAGGAAGCCATGTATGCAAAAATAGTGAGGTCATCGTTACACAATGGGACCAGAGGTCTAATTTTCATTTCCTTTCTACCTTTCTTATTGAGAAGACTAAATGCCATCAAGTCATCAGTTGCCTTGAACTAGAACTAGCAGATAGAGTTGACAATAAGTTACTTTGCTGTTATGAATATTTTGAACCTAAAGCAGCAAAAATAAGCTAACTTGGTTTCTTGATAATGAACATTTAAGAAGCCATCTTTCATTTCCTTTCCTTACAAAGTGGAATTCTTTCATTAACTTCTCTGGGAACCTCACTCATTTGCATTATGTCTCACTAATATAGAGTGAAACCAACCATCACTGATTACATTATGATTAACTTAGCTAGTTCGTCTTTCCAACAGTGAAGGATGACATGGTAATGATATTCCTTAATTAGTTAAACATTTCTCATTTATAAATTTGAAGGTATATTCCATCTCAATGAATTTAAATGTGTTTTGACCCAAAGAGGCTAATTCTCTTGTTCATAGATGTGGGCAGTTTGGAATTGCATTTATTAAGGGGTTATTGGGTCAGGAAGAATTATCACTTTCCTCCAAGAAAGACCAAGATGTTCTGTGAGAAGCTGCTGTCGGAATCTGTAGTCTGAGACCCTGGCACAGACAGAGTGGGAAAACACAGGGAGAGAAGTGAAAACTCTCACCGGGAAGGAAATGCTAAATTGTGCTATTTCCTTGTAATATTGCAGATGGTTCTCACAACTCTGCTAGAAGGTCCTGGTTTATATTAGGTAAGACTCTGTTTCATGGACCAACACCTGCTTTAGAGAGAGCTTTGCCTCTAGAGTCACATTACTTCAGTGGGCAACAAATATTGAAGGAAATATTTTAACTTTTAATTCCTTTTAAAAAAATAAAACAAGAAACCACTGTATCCACTCGGTTCTCTAAGGTGCCTATGATCACCCATCAATATATGTGTGAATGCTTAAATGCATGTGTGCACGGCAGATTTAAATACTGAGAAGTCCAGGGACTTTCAAGTTGTATCTTTACCAAGGGTTTCAGTAGAATCTTCTGCTGGTTCGGGCCCATAGGTTCAGACTGTGGCATTGTGAATATCAGGATTCCTAACAACAGGGCTGAGTTTTGTGGTGCACATGGAAGAGAAACAGAACATTGGGGGTGACAGGGAGTCTGGCAGTGATCTTGGAAGTACTACCTGGGCAGGATCTACCTACCATGAACTACAGCAAGGACCTTTCTCACGCCCAAGGAATCTAATTTCAATGATGATGCTTCAATTTGGCATCGCTTAGGAATTCCCGCAGCTGCTCTGAAGAAGCCTAAGAAAATTTCCATTTGCTCTGAAAAAATGATCATTTTGAATATCTTTTTTTTTTTAAAAAAAGGATAGAAAAGAAGCATGAGCTACAGTGGAACAGCAGGTCCTTGTGAAAGCATATGTCCTACCTTTATTTGGTGTTACCTTCCTAGGCACAAAAGTCACCAGTTAATTCAATAGCAGGAAATAACTTATTTAGAAAGGAATACAAATTAAACTGCTAAGTGCATGGCCAAATCTAAGCATGATTTTCTTCCATTTATACTACTTAACAAAATAAATAGATGTTTAATTGAAACAGTACCTCGCTTACTAGGAAGCATTCATGAAGTGCATTGGTACAGCTTGCTTTTCACCTGAATAATCCATAGAGTTGTCAGGTTCTGATGCAGTGTTTTCAAATCCCTTCTGTTTATAGCTTAGTTTGTTGATATTGCCTTCCCTATAAAAAATACCAAAGAAATGACACAAACTGATGCTGTTTGAATATTTTTATTATGAGGTTATGACATTTCAGAATTTTGTCTATGGAAATTGAGATATTCAAATCTGTGGATTCAAGTGTCTCGTGTGATGGTAGCTTACCTATGTTACAATGAAAATGGAAAGCCACAATTGATGTAGTAAAAAAAGTGTGTGTGTATGTGTGTGTGTGTGTGTGTGTGTGTGTGTGTGTGTGGTGTGCAGCGCACATATGGGAATCAGAAGATGACCTTTGAGAGATGCTACTCTTCTTCTGATCTAGGTTCTGGCAACCCACCTCAGGTCATCAGGATTGCACAACAAGTGCTTTTGTCATACAAACTCTATTTAAAAATTTCCCTCTAGTTTTCCACATGGTTTTTACCTCTTTCCTGTCTTTCCTGCTTTCCTTTTATGTTTCCATCTCCCTTTGCTTTTTTTTCTGTCTTTGCATCAGAAAGTAAAGATTAAGCCTTACTGGAGGTTGGTTTATCCTACAGTGGGACTGATGAAGACTTATAGTCTGACTTCTGCAAAGGCTGTTCTTCAGTGTCACTCCATACTCTATAGTTACCCATAACAAGATCAGTATGCGCCCTGTGCCAATTCAATACCCGCGCCCAGTAATTAAGTGATTACATATATTAATGACCATATATTTCTTTTATCTATCACATTTGTAGAACACCTCCCAAGTCAGTAAGTAAAAGCGCTCCTGTGGAGGTGATATACACACTAAAAGGTAACAAAACATGGTCATTTTCATGTTTTTCTAATGATATGAAAGAAGAAATTAATGTTTCTTGGATTATTTGCATAGACAATAGTATAATGTAAGGTTCAATCCTCACAGAAATGACGGAAAGCATTACTGGAGAATGTTAAAATTATACAACAATCAATAAGTTCAGACTATAAATGTGAGAAATTTCTTAGTGGTGGTGTTACATTGGAAAACTAAAACAGACTCAACTAATATGTTAATGATAGGAGAACCAGCAGAAAGTGCTGGAGCACAACACATCCTAACAGGTTGTTATGTCCTAACATAACTCACCCTTTCTCCAGAATTTATCCAGAAACTTCTAGCTACTAATGATGATATGTGTAATTATTCTGATGTAGGATGAAAGGTGTAAAAGAATGATGTAGAAGAAGTTTTGCATTGGGACAGTGAGAACATATTGGCAGCAGATCTACTTCGTTTATTTGAAATTTCTAGATTGATTCCTATTTTCAATAATAACTTAACCACTTCATCATGGATTGATTGCTCAGTGGTCATTATAAAAAAGACAACATACTTTGGAGGTCTTCACTATTAACCAGCTATCTGAAACCTTCCTAGTGGATCCTCAGAGACCATATCTCTATTCATAAAGGTAATGCTTATTGTCCAGGAATTTAAAACAAACCCAGTAATTCCATAGGAGCTCTTGTCTGAGAATAAATTAAGTTCCCATAACTTCAAACAACCATCTGTTGAATGTTCCATGAAACTGGAGGGAATTTATATAGAGATAAAAGGTATGGGACATGTGTTCACTGTTCTCTAGAAATACTGAATTCTTTTTCCTCTCCATACCTACCAATGGGAGTCTAGTTCCAGGATCTTCTAGTTCCAGTTTCTCTTCCTGAAATGCAGATGTTTTTCCTTCATATATTTGATGGAATACTATTACTGAAGGAAACCTGTTACTGCTCACATTGAAACTGGTTTACAGTCATTGTCTATCACAGAATCTCACATCCTTTTATTCACAGTGCTTCCCAGCATCTGGAAATATCTGCTGATTCATTTCTTCATAAGTCTGTGTCCCCATCTTAAAAGGCAGACATTTCTTTAGGAATATTTAATCATTACTTATTTTAAACAACCTTTACTGAAATGATACCCAGCCTTGAACATTGGCAAGAAACTCAATCAAGTCCAGTTAACATGCTTTCAAAGGAATGTCATAGATTTTGAAATAAAACTTTGAGAACAGTGTAAATCTGGAGCAGACATTAATAGTATTTGTATTGATGTGGAGAGAGACTAGTTAAAAGCCCCCAAATGGGAAAACAAGATTGAGAGATTGGGAAGTATAGCTTAGAAATTGTCACTAGGAAAGCCTGGAGCCTGGTCTCCCCAGTTTTTTTTTTTTTTTTTTTGGTATAAAACAGTAATCTTTCTTTATAGTTTTAGATAGTTTCAGTTTGGTCATTGCTAACAAAAATGGAGGATAATTATTTCTACAAAGGTCAGGTAAAGATCAGCTTTAAAAAGCATTAAGTTTTGACTGGTAAGACTAGTCCATCTGAAGATATAGGCAAGGTATTTATTGTGCTGCCATTAATCCTATATTTTAAAGAAAGTATCTCTCAGCACTAATTCCTTCTGAATCCCAGTTCTTATGAATTGTAGGTATAGTTGTTTATAGATTAAGATCTCAATTGCCATGTTATATTTTACCATGTGTAAGACAATATGACATTTACTCTACTTTAGAAAAGTTTAATGAATTAAAATTAATTAAAATATAAATGAAGGTATTTTGGTTCTATTTTATTCTATTGTCATTATTAGAAGACAAGTAAGTGAATATATTTTTGTAAGAATTATTAAAGTATAGTTTTTATTCCATTAGACTATATTCAAGAAAATTTTAAATGTAAATGAAGCTAAAAAGGATCACTTTTCTTTTGTTTCATTCAACTCATACATAAATGAAAAACTAATTGAATGGAAAAGAGAAATAGGTCTTATGCATAATTTAAAATTTAGACAGGAATTCAATTAAATCTGTCTAGAAACTAATAGCAAAAAATAATATTCCCTTATTGCTTTTGAGGCCAAGCTTTTACATATTCATATTGGCAATGAATAGTTAACTTAGGAGGAAGAAAGAAAATTTTATTTTTAAAATATAATGTATTATAAAATACTCTTTTTTCATAATTCATTTTCAGACATCCCGAAGATTGAAGAAGTATAGACGCTGGATACAGAGGGTCGACACTCTTGTTGACATAGTACTAGTTTGCAAGGTTCCCTCGACTGACATAGCTCACATGAGACATTAAAAAACTATGTCATCTATATCATAAAAGTATTTCAAAATATTTGCAAGTTAAAATAATGCCAGTGAACCGGCTGCAAACTGATTTCCCTCAGAAAGTAGAGGTGGAGCTTACTAGGGACGAAGAGATAGCAAAGCCAGTGGGATTAATATATTCCCTTAGCAAAGGAGAAATTGAAGAAGAAGGGTTGGGAAGGAATGGAGTCAATAAAGTGTATATGTCATTAAGTGATCTGTCTCCTTGGGTCCCTGGATCTTAATTTTCCCATTGGGGAAACAGCTTAGACCTAGAGGCCATCTTAAACCTCTTCCCCAAAAGGGCAGGGAAACTAAGCATTTATATCCCAACCCAGTTAGCCACTGTCTTAGTGACTTAGGGTGGGGAGAGTCTTTAAGTCTAGTGTTGCAGGCTGCCCTTGTTTGTAGGTTCCCAGCTTAGAAGATGCCTCCTGCAGAAATGCAGGAGCTGGCAGCTGGAGAAAGATGCAGAGACAGTGCCGGCATAGACCATGGGTGAGCATTGGCATCGTTTAAACTCATCTTCCTTGTTCAACTAGGGTGGTTGTAGTGGATACACATTGCTGGAACTGTTCATGGGATCTCTTGTAAGAGAACTGAGGCTGGCGTCCCCATATCCTATTGCTAATTACTGGCTATGTGTAAATCCTAAGATCTGAGTGCATTTAAATTTGACAGCATACTTTCCATCTGATATTACTTCATGGCATATTAATCATGGCACAAACAATTCTAACTTGATGCAATGTTTAAGTAAATAGATTAAATTGGTGGTTCTCCTCTTAGAACAATGTCCTCTGTACTAGTCAAGGTTTATGAACTTTATTACTCTTTCCTTTTGCTATTTAATGATACAATGCCACCATTTTGTTCCATATTTGGCATGCTATCCCTAGGCCTTTCTAGAGAAAGCATCTTGTCTTCTCTTTATGAAATCAATGATTATATTCCCTACCCCAAACCATCTATCTTTGCATACTTTCTTCTGAAAATTATATTGCACATCGACTGCATTAAATTGTAGAAATAAATTTAGGTGTCTGGTACAGATTTAGAGCAGTAAGAACTCATTATTTCCTGATTCAAGCATCATGAATGTAACAGAGACTTTTTTTTTTTTTTTGCAAGAGTTACTGAGTCCAAGTAGCCAGAGAGAACAACAGTCTATTATCCTGCCTAGAATGGCTCCACAAGGAACTAGAAGAAAATTACATGAGTCAGAAGGGAGCTGCATTAATGAAATACAGGGAGGTCTTAACACTTCTTAATTTAAAAGCCTCCCAAACAGTTGCCCATTACAAAGTTCTGTAACAACTTTCTTCACCTCCACGAGTGGTTCTCAACCTGTGGGTTCCAAGTCCTTTGTGTGTTGAATGACTCTTTCATTGGTCTTGTAAGACCATCAGAAAATACAGGTATTTGCATTATGATTCATAAGGGTAGCAAAATTACCATTATGAAGTAATGAAGAAAATAATTTTATGGTTGGGAGTCACCACGACATGAGGAACTGTATTAAAGGGTCACCACACTAGGAATGTTGAGAACCACTGACCTAGAGTCACACATTTTTCCCAATTTGAAAATGGACCTCATGGAATAGAAGAGCATAGGTAAATGCTAAATGATTGTCAAATACCTTTTTTTTTTCTGAACACACAAGTATATCCTTGGCAGATATCACTGTGGTGCTCATCCAATGAGAATATCTCTTACAAAATTTTTGTCCATATTTTATCATAATCAATTTCATGAAGGTTTCTGGTTCCTTCAATTATAAAAACCCAGATTTTGGTGAAAAAACACAGCTTTTATATACTAGGATTATTTTGGTTTCCAGATAACACATCAAATATATGTGCATGTTTTAAAATGGGATACACAAATATTGACTTACATAAACTAATTAATAGCTGCACGCTCATGTCTCTACCAAATCATGCCGTATTTATAGTAATATGAGAACTGTGAATTCTCACTCTCACTGACTACAGCACAATGCTTATTCAGAGTGCCTTCTGCTTTAGTCCTATAGTCTCTCTCGTTTCAGATGTTAATTGGGTCATCCTCTGTCCTTTGCTGTACCAAATGTTCGTCCTTAGTTGTAGTCACTAAGGTTTTACTTTTTGCTTGAAGTTCTCAGGAAGTTTTACAAATGCACAGTAGCGGTTTCATACAGAATAGTATACCACTCGAAAGACACCCTGAGCTCATCCATTCAATATGCTCTCCAAACCACTGGGGATAGTGGATCATTTTAATGATTTTATCCTTTTGTTTTTTTTCCAGAATACCACACACTTGGAACCCCGTGTTATAAAGCATTTATAGACTGTATTATTTCACTTTGCTTTGCTTTCTCCTGTGCACCTGTGCGTGCATGTGTGTGTGTGTGTGTGTGTGTGTGTGTGTGTGTGAATGTACGTATGTGTGTGTGCTTGCATTTTACATAAAGTGCATCGGTGATGTGGTGATATTTAAATTATTAATTATGACTTGTTATGCGTTACGATTGGGGTTGTGCTAGATTAAAACGAGTTCCTATTATATTGATTGGAGTTGTTATGAACTAGTAAATTAATCTGAAGAAATTTTAAGGAACATGGAGAATGAGAGAAGCAGACAATCATAGTCACACAGCCACAAACCACAGCCACACACACACACTAAAACATTAAAGACAACTTAACTGGTCACTTGTATATCAATAATTGTCAATATGACATTTTGGTCCATTTTCATTCTGGTGATATATGAGTGAAAGTACTCCCAGACATTATTACAGGCTAATCATCTTAATGAAATCACCACCAACCAGTTGAAGCAGAACAATCTTTTCAACTACTTTGCCATCTGTTATTGAAATATATGAGCACTATCCAGGGGAGAGAAATGTCTGGGTGGTGTGGGTTTGGTGTGTTTAGTGGTGGCAGGGTTCGAGAAGTGAGGGTGTCTCAAAGAAAGAGAAGGTCCAAAGAATCAAGGGAAGCATTACACAGATCTTGACAGTATCTGAAAGTAAAAGAAAAAAGTTGAGAAACGGAAAGTTATACTTTCTTAGTAACTCAGAAAAACAGGAGTAGACAGCATTTTTAGTACTGCATGATGTTAGCCCTGCGAGTGTCTGCACTGAAGGAGGAATTCTGGGAAGGGCATATGTGTTATCTTATTAAAGGGATGATTAGCTCTTTTCTTAGGACATCTTCAGGTGAACTAGCTCTCCTGGATAAAGTAGTAGAGGGTAGATTCTTGGCCAGATTATTTACAGTCCTGGTTGAATTAACTCTTAAAAGGAAGATATTATCTTATTTGAGCAGGACACACCTACTGTATTACTCAATTTTCAGATGAAAGTCTGGTTTCAAAGGCCTTTATGTTTTGATGCTCTGAAGTCATCAGAGGCATCTTTCCTATCGTTTGGATGCAGAGGGCTCAGTTTCTCTTTAGTAAGTAATTTCTTTAAAAATTACAGCTGCCTTGTCTACAACTCCCTTGTCCACAACTTTAAACTCATTCCCGTTCCTTGCTTTCCAAACTTCTCACTTTTCTAGTCTTTCTGCTCTGAATTTTCACTGAAAATCTTGAGAAAAGCAGTGAATCATGACAAAACCGTCTGACTGTTATGATGCCTTGAATTTCTCTTGCCAAATAAGTCATTCTATTACTTTTGAATTCAGCCTCACTCATGTTTTAAGGATATGGATAAAACACACCATGCTCTCTGCCTCTGGTTCAATTTCTGATAGAGTTTTCCATTTGAAAGTTCATGAGCACAGTATTTATTTATTTATTTATTTAGGATTTCTGCCTCCTCCCCGCCACCGCCTCCCATATCCCTCCCCCTCCTTCAATCAAGTCCCCCTCCCTCATCAGCCCGAAGAGCAGTCCGGATTCCCTGCTTTGTGGGAAGTCCAAGGACCTCCCAGCTCCTTCCAGGTCTAGTAAGGTGAACATCCAAACTGCCTAGGCTCCTACAAAGCCAGTATGTGCAGTAGGATCAAAACCCAGTGTCATTGTTCTTGACTTCGAAGTCCTCATTGTCCGCTATGTTCAGCGAGTCCGGTTTTATTCCATGCTTTTTCAGACCCAGTCCAGCTGGCCTTGTTGAGTTCCCGATAGATCATCCCCAATGTCTCAGAATGTGGGTGCACCCCTTGCGGTCCTGAGTTCCTTGCTCGTGTTCTCTCTCCTTCTGCTCCTGATTTGGACGTTGGGATTTCTGTCCGGTGTTCCAATGTGGGTCTCTGTCTCTGTCTGCTTTCATCGCCCGATGAAAGTTAATCTCCAGGAGGATGACTATGTCTTTCTTTGGGTTCACCTTCTTATTTAGCTTTTCTAGGATCACTAGTTATAGGCTCAATGTCCTTTATTTATGGCTAGAAACCAAATATGAGTGAGTACATCCCATGTTCCTCTTTTTGGGTCTGGCTTACCTCACTCAGGATAGTGTTTTCTATTTCCGTCCATTTGCACGCAAAATTCAAGAAGCCATTGTTTTTTACTGCTGAGTAGTACTTTAATATGTATATATTCCATACTTTCTTCCACAACAAAAGTATATGCTCAACTATGTTCATAGCAGCATTGTTTGTAATAGCCAGAACCTGGAAACAACCTAGATGGGCACAGTCTTTACTGCCCATATTTACTCTGGCATTTTGAACTCCGAATATTCACTTCCCATTATACTTTGATTATATCGTTCTGGGCTTCTCTAGCCTGTGGCAATTCATAGGGTACCTTAATCACTGCCAAAAAAGAACAGACGATATCTCCAGCCGACCTCAGAATTTGTGACTGTCCATATAGTGCTGACTTTGTAACTGCACACTTAAGTGTGATGAGCGGGGAGAGGCTTGCAAAGAGTTCTAGACCAGTGGTTCTCAATGTTCCTAATGCAGTGACCCTTTAGTAAAGTTCCTCATGTTGTGGTGATCCCAACCATAAAATTATTTTCATTGCTGCATCATAACTGTAATTTTGATCTTGATATGAATTCTAATGTAAATATTTGTGTTTTCTGATGGTCTCAGGTGATCCCTGTGAAAAGGGATTTGAAAATGAGAAAGGCTGTTCTAATAGAAACTGATGAGACTGATGAATATGTAGCTACCGAGAGACTCTGAGAAACTAGTGAGTGGAGCTTTCAGGGCAAGGCATAACCTTTGGTGGAAATCCCACAGAGTTAGAAAGCCTAACAACATGGGATAGCGAAGGGGAGCTATAGGCAGCAGCTAGAGCTGGACCACAAAAGAGGCATCATATGCCACAAATGGTAGGGCCAAAAGCCCAGGGTAGACATAAATGAAATACAAGATGAAAAAAAGTCAAAGATTAATGAAACAAAGAACTGAAAAAAAGATTCTTAAAATGGATAAATTCACAGCTCAACTTTTTTGGTAGAACATTGGCAATGAAAAGGGAAACAACCTATTGGACATTACTAAAATTCAAAACTTTGCTAGAGATTTTTATGAACAAATGTATACTAATGAATGTGCTTAACAGAAAAGAAATGGAAAAAAGTCTAGAAATGTACACCTTATCAAGATCAACTTATGAATGAAAAGAAAACCTTAACACACCAATAATAAGTTTATCAGTGAGGAGAAGTTTTTATTGCAAAGCAAGTTAGTGTTGAATCCTAGTAAATATAGACACATCAACAACAACTCTCCTGAAGTCATTAAAACAGTTATATTCTTCCATTGAAACAATGCCCTAATTCTAACACCAGATAAGAAAATAAACAAACAAAATCAAATAAACAAAAAATGGGAAACTACAAGCTGGTGTCCTTAATTATCAAAGATGTAAAAATTCTGAGAGAGAGAGAGAGAGAGAGAGAGAGAGAGAGAGAGAGAAGGTAAGAAGAGCAGAGAGAGAGACAGAGAGAAAGAGAGAGAGAGGCTGGAGTGAATTCCATCAGTAATGGACATGGTAGCAGACATGAAGTCCTGAATTTAATACCTATATTAAAATGTTGGTCATGGTGTCACGTATATTGTAATTCTAATGCTGGGGAGGTTTAAAAAGGCAGATCCCTAAATCTCAGTAGCCAACAAGACTGGACCAGTTCAGTGAGCTTTAGGTTCAACAGAAGAGTCTCCGTGGAAAAAGTGTCTTAGAAAGATATTAAGGAAGACACCTAATGCTGACCTTTAACCTCCGTATGCATGCTCATGTGCACACACTCAAATAGACACAAATATATTTAGGAACCATATCCAACAGAACATATTATTCACTATGATCAAGTGAGATTCATTCCAGTATCATCAATAAACATGCTACATCATATCAACAGAATGAAATTTAAAAAAAAACTATACGACCATATCAACTGATAAAGAAAAGGCATTTCGTAAAATTAAACGTATTTTCATGTTAAAAATATGTAAACAACTTGAGCATATACGAATTGCAGCATCAACATAATAAAGCACATTTATAAAGTTCCAACAGTAAGTATTAATCTTCTTGAAGAGAAATTTAAAATGTTTTCTATTGTGGAGTATGAGAGGATATTAATTTTCTTCCTTTTATTCTTCATCATGCTGAAAGTCCCGGCCAGAGAAGCTAGGTGAGGAAAAGCAAAAAGAACTAAAACTGAAGAAACAAACTTCAAATTGCCTCTGCAGATAGTAAGATCATGTATATTAAAACACTAATATTATGTAAAAAACTATTAGAACTAACAAATGAACTCATTAAAGTTGCAGGATAGAAAAATCAACATACATGAACCGGTAGCATCCTCAAAGGACAATAGAAATGACAGGAAAGACGGATTAAGAAAGCAATTCCATTTACAATGACTATTTAAGATAGAATACTGAGACAAGTTTAACCAGAGTTGAGAAATACCTATATTAATCAAACCCTCATTAAGGAAATTGAAGAACCCATAGAATATCGAACATTATATCATGTTTATGAATTGGAAAAATCAACATTATTAAGATGTATTTGCACACCCAAAGGGATGAATAGATTCAAAGAATTTCTTTCAAAAGGCCAATGATGTTGTTTACAGAAATAGAGCAAGTATTCAAAGTTTGTATGCAATCAATCACAAATAGCTAAAGCCATGTTGAGCTAGATAGAAGAAGAAAGCAGGAAACAATACACTATGTGACTTCAGAGCCACTGCCCAGCCATGGGATTTGGTAAAGCATGTTTCTGGTATAAAAACACACCCCTAGGTGAACAAAAGAAAATAGGATCAAAAGTAAAATCACTTATCTGTCAGTAACTGATCTGAGACAAAGGATCTAAGCACACATTGAAGAATGTTCAGTCTTTTCAATATTGGTACTAGGAAAATTGGATGTTCACAAGCAAAAGAAAAAAAAAGATTTTTATCACACACCATTTAATAAGATACATTCAAAATGGTCTTAAATGTAAGACCTAAAATTATGAACATATATAAGGAAACATGGGGAAATACCTTAAGACATTATGAGAACCAAGGGTAGTTGGTTATTTTGATTGTTTGTTTTTTTGATTTTTGGTTTTGACAAGAATTTAGAAGCTCAGGAAACAAAAGCAAATGTGGACATGGAATTACATCAAATCAAGTTGTTTGAGTACCACAGAAAGAACTACATTGTATATAGGGTGCATAGACAGATAGGTGAGCAAAAATACCTTCAAGGTATGCATCTGACAAAAGTCAATACCCAGAATGTATCTGAGTCTCAATAGAAAATACACGAGAATTGGACAATGCCAATAAGGTAACATTCTCAAAGAAGATGTACAGTCAAACCGCTACATAAGAAATCACTCTTCATCATCAATCACCAGGAAATTGTGAAGCGGTTGACATAAAATACTTCACCCTAGAAAGATTGACTGTTATCCAAAAGATAAAAGATAACAATGCAAGGATGTGTATAAAGGAACTTTATACATTGTTGATAAAGTTGGAATTTAGCAAAACTTGATGGAAAATAGTATGGTGTTTCCTCAACAAGTTGAAAGTAGAACTATCATATCACTGAATGAAGTAAAAAGCTTTAAACTTTCCTCACGAGTTGGAATTTTATAAATGACCTTTGCTATGCTCATGGTGCATTTCTTAAAAACTTAATTTATTCAGTGTTTCTAGTGTGAAGGGAGACTGGATTTTACTGAGTGCCTTTTCTTCTTCAGTTCAAATGGCCATATGATTTCAAAATACATTCAAAAGAAATTAGATCAGTGTGTCAGGCAAGATGATTCTGAGTTTGAGATCAACTTTGGCTACAGGATGAGTTCCAGGTCAGCCTGAGCTATGAAGAGAAAACTTCTCAAAAAAAAAATCAGAGATCAATATGTCAAAATTACATATGATTTGCCATATATGTTTTGATATTTTAGATGAATCACTGTTCATAATAGACAGAAAATGCCTATGAACTGATAATGGATAGACACAATATAATACAGGGACACAAAGGAATATTAATTATACATAAAAAGACGGAAACCATATTATTTAGAGCAATGTGAATAAAACTGGAGATTGCATCTCAACTCACAGAAGTTAGAGGAAAAACAAAAGCTATCAGATCTTATTCATATATGGAGTCTTTAAAATATGACTCTACAGAAATTAAGAGTAGAAGCTGGTTCCCAGAGGTTGGAGAGGGAGACTAAAGGGAGAGGGAAATGAAGAGAATCAATGTGGACTAATTTACTCTTCTAGAAAGCTTCTCTGGTATACTACTGCATGACATGGGAACCCAATAACAGCAATACACAGTCCATTTCAAAAAGACAGGACTTTGAAAGTTTTAACAAAATAGTCAATGAGCAGGTAAATGTGGTTAGTTATGGAAACACTATACCTGTATACAAGTATTAGATATTATATGTGATAATCATACTTTATTAATATTCATATATTAAAAATTTAAATAGTACTTTGTAAGATTATATTTGATATAATGTATTTTCTTATGCAAGGGAAATGAGAAACTGAAAGTAAACTCTTGATAAAATTGGGAGAATGCTAAAATATTATAAAGAAGGAAATAGACTTAATGGTTGCTAAAATAGCAAAGATTGATTGGGGGAGGTATATAGAAGAAAGATACAATCGTGATTTCAGATTAGAAGAGTGCAAAAGTATACCTATTTAAATGAATATCCTGACAGGGCACACTCATATCACATATTCTAGAAAAGACTTTGTTCTAAACAGAGAATGAGCCACAACATCAATGAGAAAGGCCAGGTTTATCAGAGAAATTAAGTCAGAAAGAGTGAAAGAGGAAGAGAAACTTGGCTTTGTTTTTAAAGCCTACAGATTTGAATTCATTGGTGGAAAAGTAAAATCTAATGAATTCATGAAAATCTAGTTTATAAGGAAAATGCCTTTAGTCTGTTATATGACCTTGACCCTTCTCATATATCAGTCACATGTAAATAGTTTGTCCTAAGAAGCTTCTCTCTATAACAAATGAGAAATAAGAAGTATTTCATCATGTCATTTATGCTAACACTTTAGGAAAGAAATGGGCACAAATACCACAAGTTATGGAATACATTTAGAGACATGTGAATCAGAACATCAAAGTTTAACTCAAAAACCTAACCTTGCTTTTTTAAAAATTAACTGTTGGACTTCTATATGAAAAGGCATCAAATGAAGGACATAAAAAGTGAGGCATTAAACCTCTGAACAGAAGGCAAAACTCATATAAATATCAGGAAAACTAAAGGAATAAAACTAAATTAATCATGGTTATGAACACAAGATACTTGGGTAATATAAATTATTAAAGCCAATAACAACTGTATAAAGATAAATACTAATAACAATCAAGGACTGGAGGAAGAGGCAATTACTGAGGGCTGGCAAGACCACTGTATGCTTCTCTGGGCAAGCAGAGCAATTTGCAAATACTTCTGTAGACATCCCTATGGAATCTATGTAAAAAAAGGGAGAATTTGCAACGCTGGAGACAAAGAACTCTCTTTCTGCTTCTTAGATTCCACAGAAGCTCTTGCTCTGCTCTGTTAGAAGTGGCTGAAAAGAAGTGGACATTCCTTTCAGGTTCCTAGCACAGGTTGTGGTTTCTTCCACCAGGCGAAGTCCATCAGTACTGTCCATCCCATATGCTCCATTCTAGCTCTGTCCAGCAGGTCCTGAAGTTCCAACTCTTCCGCAACCAGCTGCTGTCCAGAGAAGATACACTGACCTAGGAAAGTCAGGAAAGGAACAAGGGTTCATGTACCCTCACAATGTCTGGCCATCAGAGTAAAGATTTCCAACCAGGAGAAGCAAGACAGGGAGGCCAAGGATCAATCACCTCCAGTCAACGTTTGTCTTTTCTCAACAGAAGCCTCTGACTCTGGTTAGTGCAGCAGATCCTGGGCTCCACCTAGGGAGGTAGGCTATAAGAAAGAACATTCTGCAAACATCTCCTAATGAAACTGACTGACAAGTTCCCAGGAGTTTCAGTGGCTGCTTTTATATTTTTTATTAAAATAATTGTGTCAGAGTATAGGAATGTTCACTTCTCTGGAAATTTGGAGAACAGTATAGGGCAAGGTAAGAGAGCTACATGACAAGCATATAGAATTACATGTTAACTAATGGAATTCTCAAGGATCCAGATCTATTCTACCCCTTTGCTCACCCATTTGTGGTTGGATTCTCCCATTCTACTGAATATCTCATAGTCTAGCAGAATTGCTGGAACATTCTATATCCTCACATTCCAGATGGTAGGAAGAAATACAAGGAAAATGATAGTAAACACTATAATGGATCAGGTACTTTATGGCAGTCTCTCTTCAAGTACCATTTTTTATAGCTCATCCATTGATAACTTAGTCACGTGACTACATCTGGCTTCGGATGGACATGGAAACTAAAATACATTAGGAAATTTAGATGTGTATGTCAACATTTCTCTTTAAAATTCTTGAAGTCAAAACCCAGAGTGATAAGATTTCAATTAAATAAAAGTAACTGGCATATAAAACACAATTTTGAGTCAAGTCAGAAAGAAGCAGCCACCCAGAAAGTGCATTTCAAGCCAACCTCCAGACAATAACAAAAACAAGAAGCTCAATAGGAAATTCTGTGAAAAACACAAACAGTTGACAGAATTCTACATAGAGCTGACTTTTAAATAAAAGTATGTTTACAGTCATTTTTGAAAAATAGTCAAATTAAAACCATGGTGAGATACCATCTTACACTCATTATGTTGGCTATAATTAGAAATCAAGACTGATTTCTTAAAGATTGATTGGAGTGGGAATGCTGGTAGGGTTTCAGACGGAAAGAGCTGTAGATAACAGGATTTCAGCTTCGTTGAAAGAATACTACAAAAGGCTATGTCTACCCTATGGATCTCTATGTACAATTTTCAAATGCAGAAGTAAGATGCTCACTGGAATTTGTATTCATTTTTAAATGAATTGGTGAAATGATACCCGAACAGAGGGATATAGCACAGCAATAAAAATAAGAATTACATGTGTTTTCCACTTTTTATTCTATGAGGTTCAGTGTGGTTTAATTTATGTTGAGGTCTTTGATCCATTTGGATTTGAGTTTGTTCCTGGAAATAGATACAGATCTATTTTCATTCTTCTGCATGTTGACATCCAGTTATTCCAGCACCATTTGTTGAATATACTTTCTTTTTTCCATCTTGTAGTTTTTGCTTCTTTGTCAAAAATCGGGTGTTTTTACATGTGTGGACTGATATTTCAGGTGTTTGATTTGGTTCCATTGGTCCTCCTGTCTGTTTTTATGCCATACCAGGCTGTTTTCAGTACTCTAGCTCTGTAGTATAATTTGAAGTAAGGAATTGTGATGACTCCATAAGTTTCTTTATTATACAGGAGTGTTTTGGCTATCCTGGGTTTTTTGTTTTTCCATATTGTTTTTTTTTTTGGTAAAGATATGGTGGTGGGGGACCAGTCCCGTGAGGGGTGGTGGTCCCATGAGGGGCAGCGGTGGATCACCTGGGCCTTAGCGGGTCCCCTTGGTGAGTGGGAGCCCGCTACAGTTGAGAGACAGATACACCATGCAGAGAGAATTTGGGTATAGAGTTTTAGTGGGTTATGTTAGGGAAAGGGGTAAAGGGGAGAAGGGGGAAGAAGAGAGAGGCAGATAGATAGAGAGAGAGAGGGAGAGGGGAGAGAGGCAGCAGTTACCTCTTTAGAAGAGGGATGATAAAAAAGAGGACACAGGGGATCTGCTTGCCTTGGTGGAAGTTGGGAGTGGGCAGAACTTGTCATTTAAAGAAACAGGGTACCCAGGTGACAGGGAAGGTCAGGAAAATAACATTTTCATCTATTTCTTATAATGAAAATGCGGGAGTTAGGCATGGCAGGTTGAGGGCAATGGGATGGTAGATTCTCAAGACTGCTTCCTGCTTGTTTGAGGGTGTCATCTTGGAGGAGGGCTGAGAGGGCTGGTGCTGGTTGCATCCTGGGGTAGCTGGTAGTTTTACTTTTGTCTGGGGTTTGTGGTATGGAACTGTCTGGTGTCTCCTGGACTTGGCAAGGTTTTGGCAGTACAGAGGACAAAGTTAGGTTTAGGAAGAAAACATTTTTAGAACCAGGGAACTGAGAAGGGTGTATATGATCTATTCAAGGTGGATCCTTCAATACCACCTTGAACAGGTCAGATATAACCCCTCTCAATTCTCTTGTGAGCTCCCTGGAACTCACAGGAATTTTGAGTTTGTGAAAATGTAAGTTTTAAATGTAGCATATTTATACCAAAGTTTATGACAGACATTTTTGCACAATGGAAAGGATATGTTCATAGTTTTTAAAACTATGAAAAATAGAGTGAGGGAGAAATTTGATAACTTGCATTTGTCCTCACACCTTTATAACTTGTAGGCACAAACCTTAATAATTTGTATTTTACTGAAATTTGTTTGGCGAGTTTGCCCTTCTAAACCGATAAAACCTCTCAGCTGTCAAACTGCATCAGAGATCTTTGAGAAGGATAAAATTTTATTTGGGTTATTGACTAAAAAACGACAGATAACTTACTTGGTTTTCTACCTAGAAACTCTCCTCAGAGTACTCAATGGTCTTGGTGGTCATATTTGCCTTTTGTTGTTAGAAGAAGGGCCTGCCAGACTCCAGAAAATCCTGTGCGTTAGAAAATCTGCAGGAAGACAAGCCTACCTTGACCTGAGCAACTAGGCTGTTGATTCCAGTGATTCTGTTCACTGTCTAGAGACCTTCAGTTTAGATGAAAGGCAGTTTTGCCCAGTGGTCAGCACTTTGAAGTTGATGAAGCAAATTTTGGATGGACATTGTTTTGTGCCCACCTGTCTTCTGCCTTTTTTGGAGGAAATAGAGTCCTGCTAGGTGCCAACCTTTCTCTCTGTTATCAAAAGTCTTTTAATAATTAAATATTTAAATGCCACATTCCCCAGATCTTTGAGCAGTTGAGGGCTGTTTAGCAGGTATAGATAAGTTATTACTATAGCATAGGATCTTCCTGGAGGGTAGGGTCTAGGCTTGAATGTAATGGCTCTCAACTTAACAGGTGACATTTATACTTGTGAAAGGCAAAGAAGAAAAAACTGTTTGCAATAGAAGCTTAATGGTAGAACTGACAATAGTGAAAAATAGCTTAATATATTTTAAAGTAGGGTTGGATTACATATACAGTATTTTTGTAAGATGGAAACAAATTATGAATATCCTTATAAAGTTTAGATAATATGACAACATGCATTGATGTGTATGTTAGGGAACCTGAGTGGATTAACATTAGATAAAGAGACAGAGGAATAATTTTCTGTGTAGCTTGCTAAACTTTTGAATTTTGAGCCATGTAAATGCACTATATTGAAAAAGAAGGTGATTTATAGCAGTTAAGTCTATTTTAATAAGACGAGTGGCATTATGGAATATTAACATATAACTGGCCCTGTTCAGTATTGGAGAAATCATGTTTTAAAAGTCTAAGCCATTCTAACTTATGTCCCAAATTTTATGTTTGTTTTCTCTATCTCATGAAAAATGCAGGTAAATTGACTAGAAGAAAATTATACTAAAAATTTCATTGACTTTATAGCAAAAGTAAATGCTCAGTACAGAAATCAATGTAACATAAAAACCATAAATGTCTCACAGTTGGTATGCCAGGGTTTAGTGACATTGCTGTTTTACATTTTTTCTAAGAGGCAAACAAGGGGAACTGGTTAAAACAAAGGGAGCCCAGAGAGTCACCTGCCTCTTCAACAACCTCTCCCAAAAGTAAGGGTGTTGCTGTTACAACAATCCAAGTAGAGCAGCCAAGTAAGAAAGGAGGTGCAAATAAATCCCTTTCAGAAATGAGGCTTTTTAGAATGTGTGGGTCTCAAGACCTTGACTGGGAGAGAGAGCATTAGACAGAAGGGCATATAATATAGTTTAAAGGCTGCTCTCTTTAAACCTGTAAAGGAGCTTCATGAAGATGAGGAAGGGAGGGAAGGAGGGAGGGAGAGAGGGAGTGGGAGAGAGAGGGAGAGAACGAGCTCTATAGGTAAGATAGCAGTCATGGGGAGCCATGGCAGGATGGGAGGACAAAGGCACTTCTTCAGAGAACCAGAGCTCCTCCTGAGCAGATGTTCCTGAGGAGTTCCTAGATCAATTATAAGAAAAAAGAAAAAATTCTGATTTGTTTTAACTATTTAGGGGTGGGTAGTTTCAGAGCATACACAGCAGAACATGGACGAGTCATGGATCAGATTGAAAGCTGTCAAGTCATCACAGTTTAGGTTTTTAATTATCATTAACTTATTTATTTTACATCCTGATCACAGCCTCCCTTTTCACCTTTCCTCCTATTGCTGCTCCTCTACCCCCGCATCTGCCTGATCCACCCCCTCCTTTAATTGCTCAGAAAAGATCTAGCCGTCCATGGTCTTCAGCAAAGTATGGCATATCACTCTGCCATATGATCAAGCACCTCCCCTGTATTCAGGCTGGACAAAGGCAATCCAGCATGAGGAAAAGGTTCCCAAAAGTCAGTTAACACACCAGGAAGAGCTTCTTCTCCCAGCACTGGAAGTTCCATATATAGACCAAGCTACACAGCTCTCATCTAGAGGGCCTAGGTCGATCCCTTTCAGGCTTTGTGTTGTTGCTACAGACTCTGTGATTTCCTATGAGCCTGGCTTGCCTTTTCTGTGGGTTTTGCCTGCTATGTTCCTGACCTGCTGCCTGTTTCTTACAATCCCTCCTACCTTCCCACCTCTCCTCAGCAGGACTCTCTGAGCTTGGCACAATGTCTGAATCTGCCTCCATCAGTTGCTGGATGAAGGCTCTCTGATGACAACCCAGGTAGTCACTGATCCATCAAAACACAGTCTAGTTTTAAACTCCCTCAGAGTGAGAGGGCCTTTGGGATCTGTTTATAGGTGCAGACAAAGGTTCTATCAGATAAGTGGAGCACTGCTATGGTCTTTATTCACTTCTTTTGAGTGGAACTAAAGAGGTTAGTTTGGTCGCTCTTCTTGTGTATACATAGTTGGGTTCTTTGCTTAAAACACCAAGTAAAGACACACACACTCAAGGTCTTAAAAGTTGAAAAAAATGTATGACAGCCACAAATAAGACCTAAATATCCTTTAAATAATCTGAGTAGAGAAAAGGAAGCCTTTAGTGATTTTTCTCGCCCCACGTCCTGCAATTTTATCTTGTTGAAAACCAGCACACTAACTTGGAATTCCATAGATGAAATAGTTTTAATCCAGTAGAAAAATCAAGAGCATAGCCAAAAGATACTCCTAATTAATTACAAACTCCTTTATCTGTCTACTTCATCTCATTATTCATTTTAGCAGGGGACAAAGTATAGAGGCAGGGAAAAGGACATTAGACATTGGGGAACAAGTGTATCATCAGTGAAACTCTGATAATCTGTTTAGTCTACTTATGCTTTCTAAACTCTGATAATCTGTTTAGTCTACCTATGCTATCTACCAGGCACCCATATTCTAAATCTATTGTGAAAGCAAACTTTTTAAGAACTTATATATACTGTACAAAATAGTTAAAAGTTACTTTTGGTAAGTGATGATTTGAAAACCAAACTCCCCTCCTCTCTTTCTCTCTCTATACACATATATCTATAGCTATATCTCTATGTATCTATCTATCTATCTATCTATCTATCGAGATATCATGGAACATCCAACAGTAAGATTAATTAATATGTTACCACAGAAGAAAACAATAAACTTTGCTTACATTCTATAGTCTGGAACATACTCTTATCACATGGTCACACAGAATTGCAAGGGAGGCAAAAGTTGGTGGTTGGTTAGGAATTTCTGCTTTAAGTATTAAAGTTCCACAACAGAAAGGATGGATTAAGTGGAGACATGTAAAATGAATATTTTCCATATTTCTCCAGTATGTATAATGAATAAAATAAATTTTGGATAAAAGGCCAAATGGACATATTTTATCTTTTTCACAACCTGGCAACAAAATCTGCAGACAGATAGACTGAAAAGCATTGGTTGGTTCACAAAGAAAAAAAAATAATGAAGACTTTCTTTTTTTCTGTGTTTCATCAAGATATTTTCACTGTGTATGATATAGCATGTTCTATCTGTAATGATAAATTTATAACCTCTTAGCCCCTCCTAAGCCTTTATTTGTTTATATAATTTGAAGCATCTTCATAACGTGAAAAAGTTCTGTCTTTAAATGACTTGACCGGGATGTAGAGGGTTGTTTAAAAGTCTCAGAAAATCTATCTCCTGGAAGTCTGAAAAGTGAAAGTCAAATGTTGAAAAACTAGCAATGTTCAAGGAAATGATAAAGGTGATAGGACTTTTTGAAGAGATAGGTTATTGATTTGGGTGCATTAAATTTTAAAGTAGTCACTCTTCTACTAGAGAGGAATCCTTATTGCTGCAAAAAATATTGTTCATGTTTCTGAGTTCCTGTTGAACTATTCCTCATTGATACAGATAGACTTTCTTGTTATTTAAATGAATGAAGTTAGTTGGTTCATATTTTAATGATATTACCATAAATATTACAATGAATATTATCATTCTGATGATAACAAACTTTGATTAAAGAGGAAAATAAAAAGAATACATAATAATAAGTATACAGTTAATAATGTGCGAGGTCATTATTCTTTGACACATACAATGATGCTTCTTAATTAAAAGTCTAACAATTGAGATGAAAGAGATTAATTTTTATGTAATCATGTTTCTTCTATTTATTATAAACTATGGTGCTAATAAAAGAAAACAATCCTTTATAAAATACTGTCAAATCTGACTTTGGCTTGCTAGCTTGATTTAAAAACTTTAGATGGCCTTTGACACTCATAAGAATGAATCAATTTTATTTTCAAATGAAGTTGCAAATTTAATAAGGTATAACTTATAAAGGGTTGTTATAAAGTGTCTGGTTCTCTTGGATGAGATTACAAAATATTCATGCATATTTATAAAATCAACCACTGGACTCTTTGCTTCGGAACCAGAGCATGGTGATCGTGAGGCCAGTGGGGGAAGATGAGCTTCTCATGGTACATATGTATGATAGAAAATGAAACATGCATTTCCTTGGAAAACGGAACATTTCATTTCTTTCAGTGTCTCGTATATTTTGGTTTTATAACCCTTTTCTCATTCCCCATTGCTCTTTGTTAAAAGGAAGACTTTTATGGCGGGCGGTGATGATGCACGCCTTTAATCCCAGCACTCGGGAGGCAGATGCAGGCGGATCCCTGGGAGTTCGAGACCGGCCTGGTCTACAAGAGCTAGTTCCGGGACAGGCACTAAAGCTACAGAGAAACCCTGTCTCGAACCCCCGCCCCCCCGCCCCCCAAAAAAGAAGAGTTTTGAATTATTAGCCTTTTTTGTTGTTACTATTGGTTGTTTAATTTTAATTAATTTATAAGTTAATTAATTATTGTTCATTTGAGATTAGAGGATTTATCAAGGCTCTTTGTTTTAGTGGCTAGGGCAATGCCTGGATATCATTGGGAACTTCAGGTGAGAGGCCAGTGGCTTTCAAGGACCTGCTGACACTGCACTCTCCTCACATGTGTGCCTTGACTCCAGCTACAAACAAGATGCCAAGAGGAAAACTGAGTTCACTTTGTAGAGGAAGAACACATAGGTGGAAGAGTGAGAGCCCATACTCCAATCACATCTCAGCAAGTGCCTAGGTCCCAGACTGCTTCTACAGCTATGGTCTGCAATCTGAAGAGCATCCTCCATCTCTGGTTAAGGTATTCCAGAGACTGAACCTGAGCTTCAGGGAACCAGTAGAGAAAATCAACCTTGTATCTTCAGTTTCCTAGCATCCTGAGGGAAGGAGTTGGGTCAGAATATGTGTGTTATAAACTAGAGGTTTTAGATCATGTAGGCACAATTTTAAGAGACAGGAAAGAGTATTTAAGAAAATTAAAACATTACATTAACATAAAAATACCTCAATGATTTAAGTTTTTAAAAATACAGGCTCCCATGTGTTTCAAAATATTGTAAAAAGAAGAATAATGATATGCATGAAACTTTTGCCTATCAAACCAAAATTTATAGCAAAGGTAAAGAAATAAAGACCCAGAAAACAAAAAGAAAAAGTAAGTGGTGAAAGAAAGAAATTCGAGAGGAACAGTATAAAACAGCAGTAGAAATGGAAGTTGGACTACATGAAGTATTGGGTAGAAAGCTCTGGAGAGATCCACACATAGCAAGAAAAAGACAAGCAGGCCAGGATGAATAATAATCAATCACATCAACAATATAGATAAACTACGATGAAAGAATCACAATATGTTCATTTGTTAAAAACAATGTTAAGCTCAAGAAAAGTAAAAGTGATGACATAAGGCATATTAGTCATTGTAACAAAGATTCTTATTGCCTAGATTCCTCAGTTAAAGCATAGGCAGCATTAGGTGATATTTAAAATACCCACAGCTTTTTGATATTTTTTTTTAAAAAAAACTTAAAAACGAGACCATTGATAAACAAAAATGAGGTATGATCAAGTAGACAAGATACAGTTTAAAGTTCAAAGCGATAAAGATAAAAAAGTATTTAATGATAACGATCCCAATAAAGTGAAAAACGTAGCGCACTCATAAAACCATGTATGCGAAATCAAGTAAGTATTTCTCTTTTCCCATCTTACCCACATTCAGTCGATAAGAAACCCTAAGGATATATAAGATGGCTGAGTATGGGAGCACAATTCTTTAACCCAGCACTTGGTTCCAGACCAGTCAAGGCACACACAAAAAAAAGTAAAAAAAAAAATCTATTGCTTTTAATACACTCATCGATGTACATGTTCACAAGTATAAAACTTTATGATTTCAAAGTAAAGAGAGCATAATTTTTTCATAATATGCCCTCATAACATTTCCAAATTATCCTCACCCTGGGCAACATGGAAACTATAAAATTAAAACTGGAAAATGCTAGATCAGAATCTAAAACGATCAGGTGTAAATAATAAGAACTGACCAACACTCCTAGCTCATTAGACATTACAAAATGGGGCTAAGAGAGGGGTTTCAGCTTTTAAGGGCACTTGCTACTCTTTCAGACAACCAAGATTCTGTTACCAGCAACCACATGGCAACTCACAACTATCATTAGTTCCAGGTTCAGGTGGATCCAATGCCCTCTTCTAACTTTCTGGGCACAAGGCATGCATGTGGTACACACACATACATTAGACAAAAGGCTCATGCACAAAAAATAAATCTTGAGAAACATTAAAAGAGAAAGTGATAAATAAGTTCATAGAAAATCTGTAGATTAGAGGGAAAAAAATAGAAAAACTGCAAAATACACTGAAGTAATTGAGAAGACAAAGGCTTATACCTGCAACCTGAGAGAAAGTAAAATTTGGGTACAGGAACGTGTGACATTTGATTCTTTTAAGACTCAAGAAAGAAATACTAACATAAAACAAAATAACTACATAAAAGCAAAAGATCAACAATAATAAAAGATGATTGATCAAATTAGGAAAGAATAGAAGAAAGAAATAAACCAACTGGAAAATAAAATCGACAGAAAAAAATCATAACTGCATTTTATTTAGTGAAAAGTTAAGTAGCTAACCATCTGGTTATTTCAAAAGAGGTGACGAGAAAGGAGGCGATGACAAGTGGGGGGAGGGAAGGAAAGAAAATGTGGAGAATATAAAATTAAAGTCATATTTTTGACAGCTCCCTGACAATGCATTTTTACAATATTTTTGTTTGTTCTTTTGGCTTTTTGAGACAGAGTTTCTCTGTGTAGCTTTGGAACCCGTCCTGGAACTTGCTCTGTAGACCAGACCAGCCTTGAACTCACAGAGATTTGCCTGCCTCTGCCTCCTGAGTGCTGAGATTTAAAGGAATGTACCACCAGCGCCCGGGGAATATTTTTACAACTTTGAATAAATATTTTTTTTGTGAAAATTTAAACTTCAAAATTGGAAATCTGCAAAATGTGAAAACTCAAGGAGATTGGCTAATGTCAGTGATTATACAGAATCAAGGAAGTAAAAGAAAGGACTGACTGTTTCTGCCTTAGGGTCTGCTGTACTGCCCATCCTGGAGATGAATAAACACACTCCAGACAGAATTCACAGTTCCAGCCCTCTAAGAGAACTCTTAGTGGTGCAAATACATGCATACAAAATTTATAATTGTTTAAGTAAAATCAAGGTGTTATCAATTACTAGTTCATGTCTGTATTGATTAACTTTTTAAAAGAACTTTGATGATGGTGGAAGGTGAGTGTTATTATTCTCTTAGCAGTCTGACACTCAATTGCACTCAGTATATATGTGCATTTTGATATTTTCTGCATGATGCCCCGTCCTCAACTCAATAGAGCTATAAGGTTTTTATCGAAAAAAAAAACCTCTATCAAATCTCACCATCCATTACTGAAATGACACAGTCAAGACACAGCATGAAATTAAGTAAACTAGCATTGCTAGTTTAGAATCACATTCTAAAAACAAACTTTATTTAGATATTTGTATTTTCTCTTATAGTATCCTAAGTTGAACGAGTCAGTAATGTGCCTTCTCCAATGGGTTAATCAGCCATTAAATTAATAACAGTTCATTACTAATACTGAAGCAAGTTGGTGGTCTCCATAACTCCTTTAGTAACACGGTTAAAACAAAGAAAACACACTTTTCATGAGCTGAAAAAAGTGATGCTTATATTCAGGGCTGCCAACATCCAAGGATGCCCTTTTGATTCTTTGTTGTCAAATTCAGCTTGGTTGGGTATTTGCTTACTAATGCTGCTTTCCACTGTTTTAAATATATTCCTGTTGATGGACACTATAGAATAATCCTACACTAGCTCAGAACTGAGTATAATAAAGGGTTATTTATTTAGTGGTAGACTCACAATCACAGTCCTCTTCACAAACAGGGAACAGGAACCGAATCCAGAAGCCAGGAGAGAGAGTTAGCACACCCTTTACATGGGCATTTATAGTATAAGAGGCCACACCCAAGTGGGCTGGTTTCTTAAAGACTAGAGGCTGAAGGAGTTCCCATAGCAGATTCCACTGCCACTGGTATGCAGTTGACACTAATATGTTTCTGGGATATGTACATCATAGAGCATATAAACCAAAAATAGAAACGAAGAAAAAGAGGTAGGATGAAAATAATTGAAACCTAGCATTTCATATTCTTGCTTTACCTTATGTTTTTCTCTGGAGACCACACTGTCTGTACCATGGGGAAAAACAAGTTCTCATCATGACAGGAAGTCTTCCTTTACTTATGAGAAGAGTTTCACTAGATGAAAATACCCATGACGGTGATGAGCTACACAGACCTGGAAAAACACTCCTGTGCATTCCTACTGGTTTAATTAGACCCAAGCACAAAACAACCAACCTAAAGCTGTATTACCTTGAGAGGTAGGAGAGGCGATAGGGAGAATGATATTCACCATACACTTGGGAAATATATACTAGGGTTATTTTGGCCACTGTTTTACTCATTTTGAAGTAAGCACTTGTGTATGCTTTAAATAGGATTAAAGAAGGCCACACTCAGACAATTAACTCATTTCTACAGTCCTGAGGGGCTCACTCTGTATGACCAAGCTGACACATCCTTTCTGGATTCCTGTGACTTTGCAATGATCTTGGCTCTTTATTCTAATGTTCTGCTTTTTGGCCCCATGCAAAGATTGGAAAAGAGAGTGTGACTAATAAAGATTGCTTGCTGTAAGAAGTGTAAGAATCCATCAGTCTTTGCAATATAATTTTAGAGGAACTTTGGCTTGTATTAAAATATTACAGAGAGAGTACACTACTATTTAGAAAGGAAGTATCCCATCTCCATTGACAGTCTTAATGACTTTGAAGGTGGTCTTGTTTGCTTTGGTCTCTATAGCATTCCTCCTCTTCTCTGCTTCCACTTACTCCAATATACCTACCTTTTCTCTTGTTTTCTTCCTTATTGAAACTTTTTTTTTTTTGCTGCCCAGGCTAATGGAAATTTCTTAGGCTTCCAAATCTAGCAATCCCAGCTTTTTGAGTATCTGGGACTAGAGGGACATGTCACTAAAAATAATTTTGTTTCAAGTTTTCTATTTTACTCTTCAGGAATGGCAATGTCAGAAAATTATTTACTTTCATATGATTTCAAGTCTGAAAAACCAGTCTGTTTACAAAACACAGGGTAAAGTATCTTAACATATAAGATGCCCTGGGCTACCCACAGCACAACAAAACCCAGGGGACATAGCCTGTACCTGAGAAAGATCAGAACTTGAAGATCATTCCCCAGACATACTGAGTACAGAAGGGATATTTGATCAAACAATAATAAGAACCATTTTTTTTTAAAAAAGAAAACTACAGCTTTGCCACTGTTTTTAAAAAACAGTAAAAATAAGCTTATAATAGTGCTTCAGTAGTCTCTGGAGTAAATACTGAAACAAACGAGTCAGAAAGTTGATCTATGATAGTTCAGCATAGCATATTATGAAGAGGCCATCTGTGGAGTTACCCAAGCTCTTTTTATGTTTGATTTAGTGTCTCATCCTCACTTACTGCATTTAACATCACAGCTAAATGTTTATTTTAATATTTGTGATGTTATTTAAAAAGCCTAATATATGGTCTAGCATACATGCTGAGGAGCAGCATCTGCAACATGACATGGCACTGGTTATATACTGTGACCCACTCTAAAGTCAACCGCCAGATGCCACGGTCATCTGTTCCGGATAGAGCTGTGCTTTGTGGGTGGTTTTCCCTAATGGTAAATCTCACCCCTAGTGCAGGGAACACGGGATATCTTCTCCATTGTTATGAGAGGCAGCTACTGAGAGTTCCCAGACCAAGCTCAGAGTTTCGATAGGGGTAATTTTCTAATCAGCTCTCAGTTATTTCTCAAATGTCAGGAGTGTCAAACCCTAAAACCTTTGAAAGCTGACACTGTACTTGCGGGTCAGATGACTTTGACTCTGGTGACATCACACTTTATTGCTTTCATCTGTTTCACTAAGATCAATGGGGAGATACTTGATTTATAGACAGAACTAGAAATTCAATCATCTTCAAAAATGAAAAGGTCTTTCATAGACCTTCTTCCAAACCAGAGTAAATCAAAAAGGAATGTAAAAATTTGGTTGTATAACATAAAGGCAATACTTGGTTGATTCAAAGTAGGAAGTTTTCCAAACATTCAACAGAAATATTAAAACCCGGTTAGTTTCAAAAATTCATTGCAATATAGTCTTTAGAAACTAGTGCTTTAAAAAATAACCTAAATATTAAACATTCATGCCCTTCAGGCTCCAGAGTCCATTCCACACATTGTGAACTTCTACAATATGGCCTTTGCTCTTGAGGGCAAAATCCTCAAGACAGGCAAGTGACATGCTATCTAAAGATTATCTGAATGTGTGTAATGAAGGAATCAGTATTCACACAGCTATTCATTTGTTTCATGACTGGAAATTAATTTATAGTTCATGTCAGACATGGCCACCTTTCAATTTAAAATTATTTCCAGTGGAAAATAGGGATCGTGGTGTCTCTTTAACTGATAAAACTTGATTATGAGTACTTTGAAGAGAGCTACATGGGGAAAGTATTTCCAACTTATTTTTAATGTTTAATAGCAAAATTATATCTCAGAGTACTTAACAACTTGGTGAGTTCTTGTTAGAATCTCTTTTGTATACTTCTGTTTTATGAGAAACGTTTTTAAAAAAGGCTTTCCCTGATTGTTTTACTATGCCTCTGCTAAGCAAACAATTCGATCACTTTTCTTGTAAGGCAAACATAGTCCAGCTGCTCATGTGGACTAGTGTACAGCTGTTGGCAGATGTTCAAAGACCGGGGCAGCTGCTGTGACAGTGTATCACAAACATTCCCTTGCCTTTCCTCTTCATGTCTCAAAGTTTGTAATTGTTCCTAGTCTCGCACTCTTTCCCTCAACTTTCCCCCTACACTTTTCCAGATTTTCAATCACATTGTTTTCTGTTTTCCCCGTGCAATGAAATGAGCACCGACTTCCTTGCATATTTGTCTGAACTTTATTTATACAACCACAAGTTCCCCCAGAATAAAAGTCTCTGTTGCCATCTGACCCATAAATCATTTCTCTCCATAAGAAAATGGATCGGCTCTTTGGGAAGCAACTCCTCCTCTGTCACTGCCTCTCTCTCTCTCTCTCTCTCTCTCTCTCTCTCTCTCTCTCTCTCTTTTTGGTATTTTCAAGACAGGGTTTCTCTGTGGTTTTGGAGTCTGTCCTGGAACTAGCTCTTGTAGACCAGGCTGGTCTCAAACTCAGTGAGATCCGCCTGACTCTGGGTGCTGGGATTAAAGGCGTGCTTCTCTTTTATGAAAGCTCAGTGCAGCAATTCTGAGAGATAAAACGGTAGAGTGCTGTTTTACTCTTTTGACTCTTTAGTCTTTTTTTGGACTTTTTTGGGGGGCCCACCACCCAGCTCCCAAATAAATAACACACAGAGGCTTATTCTTAGTTATGAGTGCCAAGTCTTATCTTGGCCTGTGTCTAGCCAAATTTTCTTAAGTTATCCCATCTATCTTTGGCTTTGGGGCTTTTTATCTTTCTCCCTTCCTATATACCTCTTCTTTCCTTCTTACTCTGTGTAACTGGGTGGCTAGCCCCTGAAGTCCTCCTCCTTCCTTTCTCATTCCCAGATCCTTGGATCCTTTTCTCCCTGATTTCTTCTCATATTTATCCTCTCTGCCTACCACTCCCACCTGTTTCTCTCTCCTGTCTACCTATTGGCCGTTCAGCTCTTTATCAGACCATCAGGTGCTTCAGACAGGCACAGTAACACAGCTTCACAGTGTTAAACAAGTGCAGTGTAAACAAAAGTAACAAACCTTAAAATAATATTCCCCAACTCAAAACTGTCTATATTTGGATTTTTCAAATAAGTAGATTATTCTACACGATTAAATTCTGATTATTATTGGAAATGAAGAGCGATGTTCGTATTCATTGGTTAACATCCCCAGTGTTTCCAGAATGCAGACTTGTGTCTAGCCTTTGAGAGAGGGTAGTATTTTATTTTCAGGGCTGATCCTTTGCTTAGGCACTAATGTCCTTTTCCTTAAATCATTGCAAGATCTATAAAACTGCTTTAACTCCTAAAGCTTCATAATCTCCTTTAAATCTATTGCCCCTACTGTTACTAGGATCCTATTAAATCATATCACCAAACATATCAGTAATCAGGGAAAGTCCTCCAGCACAGCCTCATGTGACAATGAGCTTCCAAAGTGTTATGTTTAGACTTGGAAAGGAAAGCATGCAGTGAAACCTTGGAAAGATAAGGACAGTCAGAGGATGGGAGGCAAGGGGAGAGTCTATGTCTTAGCATAACAATTGCAAATGTATATGTCTACTATTACCAACTTTTGGTTTGATATGACATACCTGATTTTATCTATTTAAACTTTCCTTCTGTTTCATTTTAATGTTGTTTTCCTTCCATTTTCCTGTACTACTAATATGAGTCTGCACCAACATTTACAGTCTCTAAGCATTTGCATATGTTGGTTTTTAATCCACAAACAGATTATCACGAATTCTTCAGGATGATATTGTAGAAAACTTGTTTATATAGTACCAGTGACTTATCTCCTTGTTATTTGACATCTAACCTGGCATAAGCAAAAATGTTTATGCCTCACAATTTTAAGGCATACAGCCCATCATAGGGGTGAAGATGTGATATACATGGCAGTGGAATCATGTGGTAGAGGCTCACATCTGTAGAAGAGTACTACCTGGACCAGAAGTGGATCCTTCAATGCTTGCTTGCTCGGATTCACTTTGCACATGTCACCATCCAAAATGTTCTACCCACTTCCAAAATGACACTGCTAGTTGGAAACCCAGTGTTCAAACACAAGCCAGTGGACAATATTTCACACCCAGAACAATAAAAAAACAGTAATTGTTTGTTTATTTGAGACACTGACATGGCTGGGCTGGCATTTTATATCGCACCGAACAATCTATTGAATCAATCACTTATTGATTATAGGGAAGTTGAAAATTTCCATTTCTTCTTGAAATACCGAGTCATCCACATATTCCTAAGGTATCCATTTTATTTATTTTCATATATATATATATATTTATATTAAATATCTAATTTAAAACTTTTAGGTTTTTTTATATTAGGACTGCTTGATTTATTATTAGATTTTGCTCTTATTGTAAATTACTTTCAGTTTATGTAATTTTAATTTGCTTTTTTTTCATCTACGAGATCCTTTGCTCATGAATTCCTAATACTCCCTTTCTAAGGCTATCTGTTTCATTCTTAGTACTCCTTTATCTAAATTGAACATGTTGTACAGAATATATTTTCACTATAATTTAGTTCTAAGTAGTTTTTAATTCCTCATGGTGTTTTTAAAACTAACGCATAGCTAATATTGAGTGTGTTTTCGCTATAATGGTGCTTTCTGAAGAAATAGCAAAAGATATTAGAAAATAGAAAGACCTCTCATGACCATGGGTTGGCAGAATTGAAGTTGTAACAATATGCTTATTACTGAAAGGGATTAAATGTAACCTCCATGAGAATTTCCATGACATTCTTCACGGATCTAGGAAAAAATAATTGTAAAATTCATGTGGTACACAAAAGACCCTGAAAATGTAAAGCAATCTCAAACAGAATAAATAATGCTGGAGGAATCATAATACCTGTTTCAAACAGTGCCACAGAGACCTGATAACCAGAGCAGCATGGTATCGACACAACAACAGGCATGTGGATCAATGGAGAGAAGACCTAGAAATAAACTCAGAATGTCCAGTCACCTGACTTTTGGTAAAAGCACTGACAGGATATACTAGAGGGAAAAAAAAGACTTTGAACAAACAACAGTAGAAAATCTCGAAATCCACATATAGAAGAGTGAAAATCAACTTCTCCCTCTTGCTCAGCACAAAAATCAGCCAACATGGAAGGGGGGAGTGTCAATGGGCTCCCCCTCTTGATGGGCAACCAATGCCTTCTGAGAGAGGAAGAACTAGTCTTCCTCAAGTGTGGACCCCTTTTTAGTTATAAAGTATCAGGTGGTCAGCTCTGAAAGTGTGTACAAATAAGCAACGCTAGATGGAGAGCTGGTTGATTTATACAGATGTACATTTGTATATATATACACAACAACAATAAACATAGAAAAAGAGGCCTTGAATTTAAGAGGGATTATGGAGGAAGACATCGAAGTCACTGGATGGAAATGATTAAGGAGAAGTTAGAAGTATGGAAAGGAAGGGGGAATAATATTATTATATTTTTCCTAAAATTTTAAAAATCAGTTAAAATATGTCTCTTATTGTAAGACTAAAATTCGGAGACTGCTTGTGGAAACAGAAAAACATTTCAAGAAAAAGGCACAGATAAGGTCAAACAGAGAAGGACCCAACAGCCCAGGAAACAGCAGTGGGATTGTTTAAATTACAGTGCTTCCGCATAGCAAAGAAAATAGCCAGAAGTGTGGGAGACAGCCAATAGAATGCAGAAAAAAATCTTTGCCACCTACTCATCCATCATGAGATTAAAATCCAAAACATAGAAAAAGCCAAAGTCAAGTCAGCCAGTCCATAAATGGACATCTAAATTAGGCAAATACTTAAAACAATATGTATAAATAGCAAGTAAATATTTACAAGTGTTCAATAGTTTTAGCACAAAGATAAAGTGAATCAGAATAGTGCTGTTTCATGTCTCAACAAGAATGGCTTTTATCAGAAGCAGCAAACACAGATAATGATATGAGACAAAAGGAGCCCTTATGCACTGTGGGTGGGATTGAAAACTAGTGCACCCATTGTAGGAATTAGTGTGGATGTTTCTTGAAAGATTAAAGTAGAGCTACCTTATCATCTAGCTGCATCTCTCCCAGGTTTCCAGGTACAAACCTGAAGGAGTCTCAGCCAGCGTGCAGTAGATAAACTTCCATAATATGTTATCTAAGAAGATAAAGATACAAGGTGTCTAAGAGATATCTAAGGCAGCCAAGAGAACCAAGATATCTCAAAGATATCAATAAACGATGGGTAAAGGAAATAATATATGCAATAAATACATATACTTACCTATTAAACCTCAAAGGATATCAAAATCATGTCATACAGAAAAATAATATGCTTTAAACACTAATAAGAATGATGTATCTAAGTGGTTTTTAAAAGTTTGTGCTGTATAAAGTTAGAAAATGTAGTTTATCTATAACTAATTGTGAAATTCATTGAAAAGCCTTATTATTTTGTATATGGTCCATTTTTTTTTAACTGTTTCAAGTGCCTGAGAAGAAGCTTGCATTCTCACCATGGAAATGTAGTCATGCTACAATGCTCAACTCCTCCACACCTTTAATGATTTATCATATGCTGGGTCTGTAAGTTAGTGAGATATCTGCAGTAAAATTCTTCCACACAGATGAAGGCTTCACAATGGGTTGCCTGGTTATTTATATAGACTAGAGTTCACAGACACTTCTACCTTCATGTCATATTGAGAATATGTGAGCTTGAGTCTCCAAACACACACACACACACACACACACACACACACACACACACACACACTTCTTGTCCCCAAATAATAAATAGGATTTTCTGATCTTCTAGCATATTGATAGCAAACTCTGTCTCTCTTCTTCTCTACCTCTCTACCTACAATTTTCTGCTGTTGTGGTCTTTTCCAGTAATCTTTAGGCCATCAGAGATAAACTAACTCTCTCAGAACAATGAACAAGGTCAATTTAAATCCACACATATTCCTCTAGATTTTCACTTCCTTCTCATTCATGTTACTTCTAACTTACATAAACTTCTGACATTTTTCTTCTTCCTTTGTTAGCTCTCATTAGCAGATTTTATTTTCTACAAATGTTATCACAGTGACCTCTGGATATCCAGGTTGTATTAAACCAATTATCTTGGCATAAAAGATGCCGTGCTATTCTTTCTCACAATTCTTTGTGCTTTTCTAAAAGTAAAAACTTCCACTGAATATCCCTTGCACAGACTAAAAACAATGTTTTTACATTTTCATCCTCTATTCTCTATTCATTAGTAAGTCCTTTTACTTACTTTTTATTCAGAAAGCTTCTCATAACTTAATTGTAGGTGTGCCTTGCCACAAATTAACCAGTGCAGAATTCTCCATCAGCTTCTAGAACAGTGGTTCTCAACCTGCAGCTCATAACCTTTTGGAGGCTTGAATGACCCTTTCACAGGGGTCGCGTAAGATCATTAAAAAACACAGATGTTTAAATTACAACTCACAACAGTAGCAAAATTACAGTTATGAAATATCAACAAAAAGAATTTTATGGTATGAGTCACCACAACATGAAGAACTGTATTAAAGGGTTGAAGCGTCAGGAAGGTTAAGAACAACTGTTCTATAACGAGTAACCAACCACTCTAAATTCCAGAGAGCTAGGCTAATAAATATTCAATGTTCTTTACTGTCAGAAATATACAAAAAAGCATTTTGTTTAACATATTATTTGATTATAAACGACATTCAATGTAGAACTACATTCTTATGAACTTGCTTAATCTAGTAAATGGCTACTGTACATATCAGTGCATTTAATATTTCTCTACTTTTGCTGTTTCCAGGAAAGATAAATACACAAGGACTCCAGGGAAAGAGCCATCTTAAGAAACCATAAATGCTCAGAACTTTGGAGTGGCTGGAGTTAGAAGCTGTTGCTCTCACACCCCAAGGAAGCCCATGACAAGCTTCGCAGAGAACTGTGAAGCCCAGTGGTTGCCAATGCCATTATCTCAGCCTTCAGCGCTCACTACAGAGTGACACTCTTCTGTTTTATATCTCTCTCCAAATTACCTGCAAATCCTAGGCATTGTTGAACTGTAACTGAATCCATCTGGTAATGGAGCCTGGGAAACTAACTCTGTATATTTTATATACTTAGGATACAGAGCCGAGGCACTGAGCATCTTCAGAGAATATCCTTGTTAGGAATTTATATTAGGTCTAGTTTCTAGTATACCATTGCTTGTTTTCTAATTTGAGCCCATAGTACAAAATTCACTTTATGTAGTGAACTAGTGCTGTTCTATCTACATCTCACATCAGGTTTGAGATACTCACAAACAGATATGTCCCTTATTGGCAGTTTTTAATCACTCATGGATATAATCTACCTTGGCCAAGATTAGGCCTCTTTCACAGGGAGTGTTTGGAGACAGAGAGGTACAGAGGTGAAGAACTAATTTTTTCCTCTATTAGTGTGTGCAATCCTGAGGGACTGTAGGCATGTGCATATATCATCAGAGGACAACTTTTGGGAGTCTCTCCTCTCTTTTCGCCTTCTTGAGGGCAAGTCTTCCATTTCTGCCTTGCTGTACACTTTACACTGGCTGGCCTGGGAGCTTCTGTTTGATTTTTCTCCTTTCCACCTCCCACCTCCCTGTATGAGTTCACGGTGTGAGTTGTGTGTTATTACTGCATTCAGAGGCTTTTTTTTTTACATGACTTTGAGGGATTGAACTGAAAATTCATGTTTACAGAGCAGGTACTGTTACCTGATGAGCTTTCTATCTCTCAGGACCACAGGGGACCAGCATGGGACCCTCTGAATAGCTAAGCCTCAAGAATTATGGAGGCTAGATTTGATCACAAGGAACTGACTCATTTGCCCACTCTGTTTTTCTCACATTCTGGAGGTGTGTCTCCCTGAGGTCCTCCCATTTACACATTTTCCTTCAGGCTCTGCTCTGAGACTCTCTTTGTAGTGAGCTCATATAAAGTTGCAATTTTTAAATTAGGTTGCATAAAAGATTACCATTTTGAAAAACGAGAAGCATAATTATAAGAGAAACATCATATAATATTTAGAAACATCATTTAGAAAATGCTTACCATGACACAAGTGATTGCGTCTCTAAACAAATGTAGTATTTTCCCTGAAATCTGCTGAAATTATTTCCAATAATCAGTGAGTAACTGTTCTCCTTTTTAGATAACTTTCCTTTTTATATCCAGTTTAAGCTACTCACTATATGTATTGACAACTTATTTCTGAGAAATGGATAATATGTTTTCTATAGCTTCACGTGTATCTCTCAACGTAGTGCCCACTTCTCATCTGTCTGTTTCTCTCTCTCTCACACACACACACGGAATGTGGACAGGTTTCTAAAAGTTGTCAGCGATATAAAGTTCAACAATACAGTGAAATACAATAATAATTTAGCAGTGTTAAAGTAGTGGTCATATGTGTAAATCTTGGCTTGTTTGACATACTCCAAATACTTGATCCATAACGATTGTTAGATTGTTGATTACTTTAGTGCTTCCCTCCTATATTTGTATGTGTTTGGTTCAGAAATGCATTAATTTCTTCTTCATAAATAAGTGACATATTTATCCTATGAGATGTGAGTGGTGATTAAAAATGTAATAAGTGATAAATATAATGATTGATGTGGATTTTCTAATTGTGATCATTGCCCTAAAGAAGTTCATGCATTGGTACTATCACTCCAACACTTATATACATTGATACGTGACAATAGGTGACCTGCCTTTTGGTTATGATCCCTATCTATTTTTTTTTTTTTTTGATTTTTGAGACAGGGTTTCTCTGTAGCTTTGGATCCTATCCTGGAACTAGCTCTTATAGAACAGGCTGGCCTTGAACTCACACAGATCGACCTGCCTCTAACCTCCTGAGTGCTGGGATTCTACAAGAGCTAGTTCCAGGACAGGCTCGAAAGCTGCAGAGAAACCCTGTCTTGAAAAACTATCAAAAAAAATAAAGAATAAGACTAAGCAAAATAGACACTTTATTTGAAAAACAAAGAAGAAAATAAAGAAAAAGGGAAGAAGGGAGGGCAAGGGTTAAACAGGAGAAAGGAGTTAATATCATGAAATAATTAAATAATTTTGGGAGATTGGGTCTAAGAGCAGAAACAAAAAGATACTTCAGCCAAAAGAAATTAGGCTCAACACCATCATTAATTATAAGAAAGACTATATGAAACATCTATTGGCAGTATCATCTTCATCTGCCATTCTTCAGCTGAATAATTACACTTTACTTTGGAAGCACCTCTTAAGTCAAGAAGTTTAAATTAAAACAATAAATGTTTGCATTGTTAGATTCCTAGAAGTTAATTTATGGACAGCCAAAACACTAATCTTAAGAAAAATGGAACGCAATCCAGCAGTATTAATTTGCAGGGATGCCTGGGGACAGCTATTTCAAGTTTAAAGGTCTACCTAACAGCTACTACAAGTGGACGAAGACTCTTTGAAAATAAAATAAGTCTGCAAAGCAGACAAAAGCAGTCTCTTGGAGAAACCCATATTAAGCTACCTGACAAAAATTTCCACCTAAAATAAATTAAACTTTCAGCCACACACAAATCTTAGTCTTAAAAGTCAATCTCTGTATAATTTTAGGAACATATTTTAACTAATTTGAAGTCTGTGAACTGTCCATGACGGGATGTTCGGTAGAAGCACAGAGTGCATAGTTTATCTGTTAGAGTTTTCCATGGATAAGTGACCACAAGAGCTGTTGCTTAGCTCATGGCCAGCAATGGCAGTATACCAATAAACAACAAGGAGAGGCAGGCAAACAAAGCTGCGCTTTCCCCATTGCACAGGTTCTTCTTTCTCTTTTAACACACTTTTTATTGATTCTTTTGGAATTTCACACCATGCAGCCCAATCCCACTCATTTCCCAGTCCCTCCCCATCCTGTAGTGTCCCCCCAACACACAGGAAGACTTAAAAAGAAATAATAAAAAATACAAATACGAATCCTAACTAAAAACATAAACAAACAAAGAGCCCACTTCGCTCCTTTGCTTTCCTACCTCTCTGTCACCTCTTCATTAGTCTAAGTGGCATTGGGAGCTACTGTGCATCATTCAGTACAGCTTTTTGTGCAAATAGCTTTATGTGCATTGTGTAGTGTGTTGTTGGTCATAGTCAAGGCCTCTGACTTCTGGTACACCCTTAACACTGGACCCTCACCTAAATTCCTTTCAGATATTCTGGTGAAGCCCTGAGTTACAGAGATCTTGTGGCTATGGCTCCACAGGACCACTCCCTTCCCAGTCCACCAGGTCATAGATGGGGTAGAAGTTGGGGCAGGCTAAATCAAAGCCCTGAATTGTACTGGGTGATCTCTGAATTGATCATTCCCAGCTGCTGGGACCATAGCTCAAGTAAGGGGTAGAGCAAGTTCTCCCACACCTGTGGTGAGGGATGGGGCCAACTTTCCAAAGTGTGGGAGCCAGATCTTCAATGATGGGTGGGGCCAGTGGGGGATAGGGTCGGCTATAAGTGGGGGTGGGGCAGCTGTCCCCCAGACAGTGAGGGGCAGAGTCATCACAGCCATCATACTTTGACACATAGGGTCGATACAGGGTTTAACACATGATTAATAGGGCCCTGCAGTAACGTGGGCAATGGACATCAACACAGCAGGATCCTAGACACACAGACATGGCTGTCAGCAGGAGCTTCGGCCTGGATGTGATCATGTCTCCCGGAGGCAATGCAGTCCTCTCAAATTTGGTATGGGCCCAGCAGCAGTGTGGCCCATAGATTGCAACATGGCCCCAACTAGCATCCCAGACCATAGACAGTCATATGGCCCAAGATGGTAACAGGAACTATAAACATCTATCTACATAGACCCTGTCTGTGGTAGGGCCATGGACCAGACACGGCCTTTGGCTACAGCTTAATTTAGTGTATTTGTGTGTGTGTGTGTGTGTGTGTATGTATATGTGTGTGTATGTGTGTGTGTGTATGTATGTGTGTGTGTATGTATGTATGTGTGTATGTGTGCATGTGTATAAGAAAGAGCGAGGGGGATGATGGCACATTTGTCACAGTGCATTTGTGTACATCAGAGTTCACCTTTGTGGACTTGGGTCTCTCCTTAAACTTTTATGTAAGTTCTATTGTTCAAACTCAAATAGCCAGTTTGTGTAGTCACCTTTGTCTGCTGAGCCATTACTGAATATGTGGGAAAATATTTCTGAGTCCACCTCCATGAGGGAAAGGCCTAATTTTAATTTCTTATATTTATTAGGTTTGGCTGGTATGATTTACAATGACATCATAAAACAGTATGGGATGAATATATGCCAATAAAAAAATAAATATTACCACATGGATAGTTTGTGACTGAAATTACTTAACAATGAATAGGAGACCTGAAAAGACAGTTTCAAGAAAACCAGCGAATTGGGACAAATAAAATGAAACTCACACCAAACCACACTATGTTGAGACTGGAGCCAGCAGACAGACAGCATCACAGTACATGCTCAGATGAGGATCGTGTCCACTCAAGGCAATTAAAGCTGTTTTGGTCAGAGCTACAGAGCTCACACATCCCTGCCCCTGCCCCCAAATTTCATAATAGTCAGGAAAAAAATCTATGTCTGAAAGATGAGGAAAATGTAAACATTTGTTTTATTATATCTTTTCTCTCTTTGTCTTGTCCTCTCTTCCGCTGTCTCTTCACCTGTGTTTCTCTCTCTTTTTCTGTGGTCTTGAACTCACTATGTAGTTTAGATTGGCTCTGAAATTGTGGTTACCCTCCTAACTTAGCCTCCCTAGTGCTGAAATTACAGGAGTGAAAACATATTAAAAATGTTGCGAGAATATTCTCTGTAGTAAATGCCTATTATTCAAAGAAAAACAAAACGAAACAAAAAACAACCCAGAGGCTTTCAGGTTTCTACCTGGAAAGAAGAGCTGAAGCTAAATACCTGGGGATTAATGTAAATCTAGAACCACCTGGGAGGGACTCTCAATGGGGTCCTGTCCAGATCAGGTGTTTGTATGCCTGTGGGAGATTGTTTTAGTTACATTAATTGATGCGGGAAGCTAGGCACACTGTGGGCAGCAACATTCCCTGTGCTGGGTATAAGAATGAAGAAGTTGAGCTGAATAAGCTTGCATTAATCCATAGCTCTCTGATTTTACTGAGTATGCAATATGAATATGTGCTTCAAGCTGCTTTGACTTCCTTTGAGATGGCATGATGGAGGAAGGTCATTGGTTAAATAAAAAGAAACTGCTTGGCCCTCATTGGTTAGAAGATAGGTGGGAGGAGTAAACAGAACAGAACGCTGGGAGGAAGAAGTGAGCTCAGACTCCACAGCTCTCCTCTAGAGAGCAGACGCCTCAGAGAGAAGCCATGCTCCCAGCTCCCAGGCAGACGCATGCGATGAAGCTCCGACCCAGGATGGACATAGGCTAGAATCTTCCCGGTAAGCGCACCTAGGGGCACAACACAGATGATTAGAAATGGGCTAAATTAATATGTGAGAATTAGCCTAGAAGAGGCTAGCTAGAAATGGGCCAAGCAGCGATTAAATAAATACAGTTTCTGTGTTGTTATTTCGAGCATAAGCTAGCCAGGCAGCCGGGGTGCTAGGGATGCAGCCCCACCGCCCCTAATTACTACAAATGGTGCCCAACGTGATAGACTAAACCCACTTAAAAAACCTGAGAAGGCTTAAAAATAAGGGAGAGAGAGTTTAACACAGATTTTTGCTGTGTGTTGGTGGCGTGCTGTAGAGAGATTTCCTGATTCGGCAACAGCAGCAGAAAAAACGCTGTGTAATTTTAAAGCGCAGCTCCTTGGGGCTGTGCTGGCAGCGTGAACTCTGGCTTTAAAGCATTTGTGGCACTCTGCTTGCTAGAGGCAAGCAAGCTCTCTCATCTAAGAGAAGCTTCCTGACTCAGCTTTAGCTGCAAAACCCTGCAGCTCATTAAGAGGTCCTGCCACGTAACACTTAAATGGTGTTGACGAAAAGCTGAACACATGCTTTTCGGTTTTCAGCCATAGCAGGAAAAAAGCTGCGCCATTTAAAAATGCCGGGTTTCTGGGCTGTCCTGCCAGGGCAAACTCTAACTCTTTTACTCAGGCAGTTCATGCGGTTTGCAAGCACAGGCTGCTGAAGCTCGCTTGCTGGCAGGGACCTTGAAACGCCATAGAGTTGTGGCTATAAACATGGCTGCAGTCTGTATATCCGCCATGAGGCTGGAAAGCTAAGGAATGGACTGGATCTAGCTGGCAAAGCCACGGCTTTAGTCCTACTGAGATTGCTTGGTAAATTAAAGACTCATGTGGTCAGAAAAACAGAGAGAGATACAGTAAAGAGAGCGTCAAAGACAAAGAAAATTTTTAAATGATTTACAGCGTGTTAAAAATACATGCAGACTAAAAGTTGAAGTTCTTAAAGGAAAAAACAAAAAAAAAGGAAGAGAGTTGTTATGTGTGGTAGTACACACCTTTAATCCCAACACTTGGAAGGCAGAGGGAGATTGACCTCTGTGACTTCAAGGTGTGGTAGCACACGCCTTTAATCCCAGTGCCTAGAAGGCAGAGACAAACAGATCTCTGTGAGTTCAAGGTGTACTAGTTTACACCTTTAATCCTGAATGCCTGGGAGGCAGAGACAGGCGGATCTCTGAGAGTTCAAAGACAGCCTGGTCTACAGAGTTACTTCAGGTCAAAGATACAGAGAACCTGTCTCAAAAAGCAAAGAGTTAAAAGTAAAAATAAACAAAATAGAGATTAAAACAAAGCTGCACAAAGATGGAAAATACACAGAGAATTTTGATACTGTATGCTATTATGCTCTCTTTAAATTATTTAAATGCTGAGGAAGGAGCAACAGATGCTAAAAGATATTTATTTATAAATGCTGCTGAACTAATCCAACATAGATATTTTGATGCCTTGACTTTGAAATTTGGATCTAAGGACATGATACTTTGGAAAGGAGTTTCTTATTTTGTTTTCACAGAGGATGAGACCCTGTTCATTTCTTCTATTCCAATTTGGTATGATGGACCACGCCCTCCTGAAGGGTTGGTGTGAACACCTTCAGGAAATTGCTTCGCTCAACTGCCAACTGAGCTGAAACTAGCACACAGGTTATACTATGAAAGACCTAATTAATGACGCCCCCATTCAGCAGGAAGCAGTTTGGAGAGAAAAAAACTTGCCCATGTTCCCAAATATGGTTTATAAACGTTCTTTTACATTTAAAGAGGGATATGTAATAGGTATGAATAATTTTCATTAGTATAGATTTTGCTTTATTGACAGAGATTTACGATCAATTTTGCTATATGTATATGTATTTCTGATATTGATTAAGGTATTGTGATTGTGTAGTTCATTATTAAAATGTAATGTATAATTAGGAAATATAGGTTGTTGATGGATAATCATAAATAATAGTCAAGTTTGTAGTCATGTTAATATTTTCTAGATGTACATAGATATATTTTAGATAGGCATTCTTCATATCTTTCAAAGATTATAGAATATGGCATTTTAAATGTTTTAATAACTTAGGACTTTTCATGACAATGAGACACTCTGCTCCTGGCAGCACCAATCTACTTCAAGAGGAAGATGGGCATCGAGGAGGCTCGTTATGGAGTTTGATAGCCATTTGGGCAAGAAACTGCTTTTGCCTGGACTATTGCATAAACTGGACACAGAGAACCCGCAGAGAGAGGACTACTGAACTTGCCTAAGGTGAGATGATCTTTTGGGGTCCTGATTCATGAAAGAGTCTGCGAGACATTCTGCAGGACACAACAGATAGTGACTGAACTGACTTTGAATTTTCCTGCTTTATGGAAATGTCTGCTGGATACTATGGGCCTGAAGGCTGAAGATGGATGCCCCAACGGTACAGAGGAACTTTGGGTGACTATCCAGGCAGCGAGATGTCTCTGTCATTTCTCGAGTTTTAAAAGTTGCTTTTATCTTGTTTGCTTAGGTAGTATTGTATCTTTCTGGAGTCTTTGATGGAGTTAAGAATAGTTAGTTATAGTTATAGTTTTCCTTAGTTATGATAAAGATTATTGTAACTTTTACTTGATAACTGTTTTGTTATATGTAATTTTGCTATGTTAAAGTTAAAGGCTTTTTTTTTGTTTAAACAGAAAAAGGGGAAATGATGGAGGAAGGTCATTGGTTAAATAAAAAGAAACTGCTTGGCCCTCATTGGTTAGAAGATAGGTGGGAGGAGTAAACAGAACAGAACGCTGGGAGGAAGAGGAAGTGAGCTCAGACTACACAGTTCTCCTCTCGGGAGCAGACGCCTCAGAGAGACGCCATGCTCCCAGCTCCCAGGCAGACGCACGCGGTGAAGCTCCGACCCAGGATGGATATAGGCTAGAATCTTCCCGGTAAGCGCACCTAGGGGCACAACACAGATGATTAGAAATGGGCTAAATTAATATGTGAGAATTAGCCTAGAAGAGGCTAGCTAGAAATGGGCCAAGCAGTGATTAAATGAATACAGTTTCTGTGTTGTTATTTCGAGCATAAGCTAGCCAGGCAGTCGGGGTGCTGGGGATGCAGCCCTGCCGCCCCTAATTACTACAATGGCAGACACAAAATTGTGAACCAAAGAGACTCTCTCCTTTAAGTTATTTTGCCAAGGTATTTTTTTATCACAGCAATAGGAAAATAAGATGAGACATGAGAAATATTTCTGAATGTCACATCCCAGAAATCCAAGCACCCTAAAACATAAAGTGTAACCCCACCTCACAGAATGCTTCTTCTGTTCCCCAGATCTCACCAAGATACCAACAGGGGGCCTAGAACAAATGTCTTAAAGTTGTAGAAAGCCTATTTCTCTTCCCCGTGTCACCACAGCATCTTCATAGTTCCTATATCAAATTTCTTAAATATAATTTTTTTAGAAATTTTTTCACCTTACGAATTTTTATAATCGCAGTTGTCAATGATTGGGATTATTTCTTGTGCTACTGGAGTTCTTTTTGGAAATCCTTGACTATACCTTGAACTGTTTGACCAATGTTTTCTTCCTGTATTTTCAAAGTTTTATTTACTACATTGAGGTCTCTGGTTCATTTTGAATTTCTTTTTAATCAGAGTGAAATATGTGTATCGAATTATATTCCTCTATATGTGGATTTCCAATTCTTTGTGTATCATATGTTGAAGACACGTTTTTTCCCCCTTGTGTCTAGTATTGACTCCTTTGTGACACCGAGATACATGTCAAGCTATGGTGTTCTGCCTTCCCCCTTCACTAATAACTACATCTTCCTTAGCCCAGCAATATCTCTCTAATTTGCTGTCATAGCAATGGCAGTGACAAGGAAGGAAGGACACTTTCTAGAAGGGCCTACTGGTCTCCCACCAGCTAGAGGACTATGTGCCTGGGCACTGACTGAAAACCGCCAAATGCTGCTTCTTGGGCTTCTTGGAGTGAGGACTTATGCCTACCTTTTCCTTCCCTCAGCCATTTTTTTATATTGACTATTCTTTCCTAGGGTCACTCAGAGTTGGTTTCTAATTAGCAGTCTTACCTGAAAAATAACCATTTGATGGAGTTTTTGTGATTATAAAACTTCTGGAGAATCATCTACTTAGGAAAAAAAAATCATGGCATTAAGAAAGTAAAGAAAAATGTGAGGATGTGTACTTTCTCACCACTGAAACTATAATGCACTTAATGGTTCCGCTTAATATAATTACAGAAACCAATATGTTAATATGTAGTTAAAATTATTGTGGTAGACTGAGTAAATATGAACAGCGTTAAGTAGTCTGGATAATCACAACAAAAAGAAGATGAAATAACTAAAGTAATGCATTCTGAATAAGAATATAGTTTAGTTACATCCCATTAAAAATACAGTAGCTGGAAAATGACCTGGAACAATTTAAAAATAATCCCAAGAACTGTGTTGTGGAATATAATTAAACCTTAATGAGACAATTTTAAGACTCAACAAGAGCATCTACTGTGGAGAGATAAATCATTTGAGAAAGAACAGTTCCCAGAATCATGTTTTTTATGTGTTTATCTAAGCACAAGAAATTGGGAGTAGCACAACATTAACAACTTAAGTGACCTAAAACATGATTTATCAGAAAATCTGAGAACTAAAATCATTATGGACTTCAACAGCTCTAGAAGTCTAACAAACTGGTCTAAGCACTGAGTTCCTAATACTTTTAGTCTAAATATTATAAAGTTATTGATGATGATTCATCAAGGGATGCATTTTATTTGCTAATATAAAACATTTTTAAAAACATTAGATTTTATCTTTGATTATGCATATGCCTGTGTGTTCCATTTTGGGTTCATGTACCTGTGTGCCAGTTATCAGTAGAGGTAGAAGAGGGTATGTGATCTCTTAGATTGGTTGGAGTTACAGGTAGTTGTGAGCTACCCAGAACTAAAACTAGGTAATTAACTCGAGTCCTCTCCAGGAGCAGTAACTTCTCTTAACTATGAAGCAATGTCTCCACCCTAATAGTGCATATTTTAATATTTCTAGTTTACAAGAGTTTGAGTTTATCTCTCTATGAAGCTCAAACTTCCTTGCCTAATATGTGGCTGGCACTGTGTTCTTCATTGGGTCACAGAGATGAATAAGACAAACCAGATAATCTCAACTTTTGAAGTATGAATTTCTAATGTCAGATATGATTAATATGATGCTTTTCATATAGCATCTACTTTATGATGGTGAGTACTCCGTAGGTTCCAATCTGGGCACATGCTATGTTCTTCTAAACTTAGGATTTAAATGAGTTAAAATTTTCCACAGAGGCCAATTTTCTAATAATCCCCTTGGACTGATCAGTATGATATGTTTTTAAAAACAGAATATTATGGATATTAGGCATATGTAAGTTTTATTATATAAATGTTTCTAATATGACGATACAGTGAATAGCATGTTTAGTCTGATTAAATACTATTCAGTTCCCTGTTTTTAGATGATAATAACATGCAATCTTATACAAGCACACATAAATATCTGTTGAAAAAAAAGAAAGACCCAAAACCAAGCAAAAAGAAGTTTTTGGTGTAGTTAATAGATCGCTGTCAGACTTTGACCTTGCACTGACACACTATCTTTTATCTTGAATATTAACAATTTGGTGTTCTAAAAAATTCTTCTCATAGAAATGGATTTATCTGGAGTACTCAGACCTCACTTTGGGCTTTCTTAATAAGAACATAAGTCATTGAATAGAACATTTTCTTGCCTGTATATTGAAGCAGAGTCTGAACACTGCTGTTACATCTCCCCCAGGGCCCTCTCTTCCTTGGCACTTTTTCTGCCCACAAGCTAATAACTCAAATGTTATTAGAAAAGGCCCAGAAAATCTAGATGGTTTCACATCCATTTTGGCTGATGTGTTCTGAAAGACTCAGTCCATCATGGCAGGTCCTCTACCGCTGGACAGAGGATTTCTTTCTGCTTCTGTATAGAAAACATTTTTTTTTTATTTCTACTCCCATCTGTTCTTTTATTGTCTTACCCTGTAGACTGGCAGATGCTTTGGGATTGTCTTCTCACTCCCTTATACACTTCCTTCCTGAAACTTACTCGTAGCTTTTCAATCCTTGGCTGCAAGCACTGCCTGGAAGGCACTCAGGGGCTTTATCTCGCCAATAATTCAGAAACATTTCCAAATGATTTTACAATTAGCTAATTAACTGCAGTTAACTTTTTCTGTCCCCAAAGCCAGAAATCAGATGGTTTTGTTTTAAACATAGCAAGTTATAAAATTCACTTTTTAAAAAGAAAATTAACAAAGTACAAATCTTCAATGAGAAACATTTGTAGTGCTTTTACTTTGGTTGAAATCAGATGTAGCTTGAGTATATCAGCATGTTGGGATGCTATCATTTAGATGACTAAGTAAAGGACTAGCTAAATAATTGATAAGATCTACTGCAAAATGAGACTGTAAATCTCTTGGTTCAAAATTTATTAAGAAAGTTGCTGTAATATTATAGCATTAAACATCACAGCAGTATTGTCTGCATGGAGAATCTTGACTTCACAGACTATTGGTCCTTATAACTCTGTCTATCACATACAGTTTTTTCATTATCAAAATTCTTCAGCCTATACCTAAAGGACTCCATTCCCTGTTGCAGAGATACATGCACATATGTGAATGCAGTAATCACAATAGTTAGAAAATAGAGTCAATCTAGATATTTATAAGTGGATGTATAAATAATAAAGATGTGGAACACAATGAAATTATTAGCACAAACAAAAACTGAAAGTATTGAAATTTAAGGAAAATGGATGGAACTAGAAAATACTATGCTGAACAAGGTAACCAAGTCCCATAAATACAAAAAAATTTTACAAAAGTCTCTCATATGTGAATACTATGTTCGAATTTAGATTTCTGTGTTTACATTGGTGCGAGTGTCTGTTTAAGCTAGAGGACAAGAAATGAGGCATATGAGATGTGTTTGTGGGTGTCTTGGGAGGGAGAACACTACGATGCATGTAATATAAAAGTAGACTGAGGAGACTTCCAGGGCTCGAAGAGTTTAAATGGAGATGGGGAAGATTGAAGAATAGGTGAGGATGTGGGGAAGGTTCAATGAATATTTAGAGTACAGGAAAATGCATATAGAAACCTACTAATTATTAAGATAACTGAAGACACAACACACTTGGCATGTAGTCCATAAATAAAGCTGGAACTAAGCTGTCTTCTTCCCATGCATTGGCTATAATTCATAGTGCTTGGGGAGAAGAGGTATCAGTGGTCATATTCAGCTATGGATCTAAATACTACAATACGGAATGACATTATAAGATGTTCTCACTGGTACAATAGCAGCATAATTGTTTGGGAGTTAACCAACACTTTATAATGCTCCATGACATTATAATAGGGGTAAAAGCTTTGGCTAAAAATGTCACAGATTTTAGTAGAGACACTTAATATGGATTCTAAACTAACGAAACACAGCCTGCTACTACTTTCTAGGCCTTTCATACCAGGGCAAAATCCCAGGCCCTTCCCCCACCTGTCTAGGCTTCTCTAGTCAGCCAGCAGGTGAGTTTCTTGCAGGCAGTCTGCTCCAATACTTCCACTCCATCCACAGAACCCTGCAAGCAACAAGTCCCATCTGCCCTCTCCAACTGCACCCCACCCCGGGCAACCTCATAGGGATGCTGAAACACAAGCTGCACCTACACAGAGAGGACCAAGAGAAAGGACTAAAAGAGAAACTCTGAAGCACAAGCTGTGACTGCACAGAGCAGATCAAGAGAGCAAACCAAGACATCAGGCCAAGAGAGAGGGCCAAGAGATACCTCAGTGGCTCCCTATAACCTAGACAGCCATTGTACAGAGAAGACCAAGAACAGTTCCCAGAGACACAGATAGCCACTGTAAGAATTGGACCAAGAGGCAAAGACATTGCCAGCACCAATTGGAGGAAAAGATGGATAGGTGCCAATGCAAGAATTCATCCAGCAACCTAAAAAGCAACATGGTAACATCAGAACCCAGTGGTCATATGAGAGGAAGACTTGATTTTCCTTACCCAGAATAAGCAGAAGAAAACGATTTTAAATGTTACTTTTGACGATGATGGAGACCTTTAAAGAGGAAATGAAAAATTCCCTTAATGAATTGGAGAAAAAGAAAAACAAAAAATTGGAAGAAATTAATAAATCTCTCAAAGAAACCCAAGAAAACCAAGTAAAAACAATCAAACAGGTAAAGACAACAGTTCAAGACTTGAAGACTTGAAATAGAGGCAATAAAGAAAACACAGACCGAGGGAATTCTGGAAATGGAAAATCTGGGTAAACGAATGGGAACTACAGATGCAAGCATAACCACGAGAATACAAGAGAAGGAAAAGAAAATCTCAGGTGTTGAAGATACTATAGAGGAAATTAATTGATTGCCCAAAGAAAATATTAAATCTAATAAATTATTAACACTAAACATCCAGGTAATCTGGGGCATCATGAAAAGACCACGACTAAGAATAGTAGAGATAGAAGAAGAAGAACTTCAGCTCAAAGGTAAAGAAAATATATTCAACTAAATCATAGAAGAAAACTTTCCCAACCTAAAGAAGGCTATACCCATGAAGGTATAACAAGCATACAGAACACCAAAGAGACTGGATCAAAAAATAAAAAGAAACAACTCACATCCCCTTGCCATATAATAATCAAAACACAAAACATACAGAATAAAGAGAATAAAGAAAGAATATTAAGGGTTACAAAGGAAAAAGGTCATTAACATATAAATGTAGACCTACGAGAATTATACCCAACTTCTCAATGAAAACCATGAAAGCCAGAAGATCCTGGGCAGATGTGCTGCAGACACTAAGAGACCATGTATGCAAGCCCAGACTATTATACTCAGTAAAGCTTTCAATCACCATTGATGGAGAAAATAAGATAGTTCATGAGAAATCCAGATTTAAACAATACCTATCCACAAATCCAAACTACAGAAAGTACTAGAAAAAAAACCCTCCAACCTAAGGAAGCTAACTACACCCACAAAAACACAGACAACAGATTACCTCATACCAGCAAAACCTAAAGAAGAGAAATACACATACATTGTCACCAAAAATATAACAGGAATTAACAATCATGGGTCATTAATATTTCTTAAAAATCAATTAACTCAATTCAACTATAAAAATTCACAAAGAGAATGGATATGAAGGCAGGATTCGTCTCTCTGTTGTATACAAGAAACACACCTCAATCTCAAAGACAGACACTATGTCAGAGTAAAGGGTTCAGAAAAGGTTTTCCAATCAAATGGACCCAAGAAACAAGTGCGTGTAGCTATCCTAATATCTAACAAAATAGACTCCAATCTAAAATCAATCAGGAGAGATGGAGAAGGATACTTTATACTCATATCGGCAACAATTTATCAAGATGAAATCTTAATCCTGAACACATTACTAAATCTTAAATCCCACATCATACCCCACACACTAATAGTAGGGAACATCAACACCTCACTCTTCCCAATGGACAGGTCAATCAGATAGAAACTTAACTGAGAAATAAGAGGACTAACAGATGTCATGACTCAAATGGACTTAATAGACATTTGCAGAACATTCCACCCAAACACAAAAGAACATAGCTTCTTCTCAGCACCTCATGGAACCTTATTTAAAATTGACCACATACTCAGTAACAAAGCAAACCTCAATAGATAAAAAAAATTTGGAGTAACTCCCTGTTTATCTTATCGGATCACCATGGTTTAAAGTTATAATTTAACAATAACACTAACTGCAGAAAGCCTACAAATTCATGGAAATTGAACAGTGCTCTAATGAACCACCTTTGGGTCAAGGGAGAAATAAGAAAAAAAATTAAAGACTTTCTACAGTTCAATGAAAATGAAGGCACAATGTACCCAAACCAATGGAACACTATGAAAGCAGTGCTAAGAGGAAAGTTCATAGCACTAAGTGCCTACATAAAGAAAGTGGAGAAAACTCACACTAGTGACTTAACAACACACCTGAAACCTCTAGAACAAAAAGAAGTAGACTCATCCAGGAGGAGTAGAAGACAGGAAGCAATCAAATTGAGGGCTGAAATCAGCAAAATAGAAACAAAGAAAGCAATACAAAGAATCAAAGAAACAAAGAGCTGGTTCTTTGAGAAATCCAAGAAGATAGACAAATCCTTAGTCAAACTAATCAAAAGGCAGAGAGAGCACATCTAAATTAGCAAAATCAGAAATGAAAAGGGGGACATAACAAAAGACACCGAGGAAATCCAGAGAATATTTAGGTCATACTACAAAAAACCTATACTCCACAAAATTGGAAAATGTAAAAGAAATGGACAATTTTCTGAATAGGTCTCACATACCAAAATTAAATTAAGACCAAGCAAACAATTTAAATAGATCTATAATCTGCTAGGAAATAGAAGTTATCAAAAGTCTCCCAACCAAAAAAAAAAAAAAAATTCCAGGGCCAGAGGGTTTCAGTGCAAGATTCTACCAGAATTTCAAAGAAGAGCTAATATCTATACTTTACAAAGTGTTCCACATAATAGAAACAGAAGGAACATTGCCAAACTCTTTAAGAGGCTATGGTTACCCTGACACCGAAACTACAAAAAGACAAAACCAAGAAAGAAAATCACAGACCAAACTCATTCATGAACGTAGATGCAAAAATAATCAATAAAATACTGGCAAACAAAATCCTAGAACACATCAAAAAAAATCATCCACCATGATCAAGTCGGCTTCAGCCCAGAGATGTAGGGATGGTTCAACTTATGAAAATCTATCAATGTAATCCACCATATAAATAAACTGAAAAAAAAACATATGATCATCTTATTAGATGCTGAAAAAGAATTTGACAAAATTCAACACCCCTTCATGATAAAGGTCTTAGAGAGATCAGGGATACAAGGAACATATCTAAACATAATAAAAGTAATATACAGCAAGCCGACATCCAGCATCAGATTAAATGGAGAGAAGCTCAAAGTAATTCCACTAAAATCAGGATCAAGACAAGGCTGTCCACTCTCTCCATATCTATTCATTATAGTACTTGAAGTTCCAGCTAGAACAATAAGACAACAAAAGGAGATCAAGTTGATTTAAATTGGAAAGAAAGAGGTTAAACTTTTGCTATTTGCAGATTATATGATAAGTGACCCCAAAACCTCTACTATGGATTCTAAACTAAATGGGTATGTAGACAAATTATTTTCTAAATGTTTACATTATTTATATTGTATGTTAGTTATTTTATTACCTACCTATATATCCATGGACTAATTCTGCTATTTGTCTTGGCTAGACAAGATTTTTTTTTCCTAACTGGGAAAGAGTTAATGTAGAGATTTATAACTGGTCAAAATACTGAGAATAAAGACTTCTGAGTCACTAGTTCTAAACACGATGTCTAATCAACTCCCGGGGATCATTGAAAAAGAAGGGGAGAAAAGACTGTGAGAGAGAGAGGATGGCGAACAGTCCTTTGTGGATACAACATGGTGAATATAATCATGCATACACAGTAGGTGTAATTACCTGCATAAGGCCTGCTGCCCACATACAAAATAAGCCCTGAGCATTGTGAGGGAGAAGGAGCTGGGAAGAAGAGGTCTATGGGGGTGGGAAGAACATAAGAGAGGACAACTGGGGTGAATATGATACATTGTACACATGTGCAGAATTGTCAGAAATTAAAATTATAAAACTAAAACACACAAGAGCAAGGAATAATTTGCTCATTAATTTTCCTTTAATAATTTTTGAACAATATTTTCACTTATTAAGAAAATATTTTACTATGAAAAATTCTCACATTAGAAAAAATAGTTATTTTGTCATGAGATCTTCATTGCCTGATGAATATAATAATCTTTTTAATATTTGGAATTTATGCTGCTAATTATTATATTAAATCAAAATAGATATATTTTCTGTAATCTAATTAATTTATTCTCTCATAGCTGAGCTGTTTAGTTTTTATTTTGTATTTGCTATAGCAAATACAGCTCTGCAGACAAACTGCAAACAGCTCTGCAGAGAGAGCTGATGTGTGAACCCTGGCTCTGTGACACTAGCAAGGTTCTTACCTCTCTAGCCCCTCCTTTTCTAATCTGAAAAATAAACTTCCTGTCCACCTTCTTCTACTATCCTGTCCTGTTTTCTTTTTACAGGGTTAAGTTAAACCGTTAATGGCCAGCCATAGTACTAATCCACCAAAGTTAAACATCAGTTGTTTATTTAAGAGAATGTCTAAATCCTCCTTCAGGTTTCAATACTCACACCCTGCACTGATGATTAAATTGTGTATGTCTCTCCGTTGTTTTGTCTTATTTTTTCTTCATTGATCATGAAACCCATCTGATACTTAAGTTTCCATTCTGTGTACTGCATAATGTCAGTCAGGAGTTCCTTGCTCTTAAAACCAATTGAACTGTCGTACTAGTCTCTTGGGACACCTTGAGTTCCTGAAGACGGCGATGTGACGGTGGACTCATATCTTAGTAGGGTTTCTGTTGCTCCTGTGAAACACCATGACTGAAAAACAGGTTGAGGAGGAAAGCATTTATTTGGTTTACACTTCCATATTACTGTTCATCATCAAAGGAAATCAGGGCAGAAACTAAAACAGAGCAGGAACCCAGTGTCAGGAGCTGATGGCAGGGACTATGGTGGAGTGCTGGTTATGTTCCTAATGGCTTGCCTAGCCTACTTCCTTTTATAACGCGGGATTGCAAGCCCAGGGATGGCAATGAGCTGGGCCCTCCGCCACCAATCACTAATTAAGAAAATAACCTACAGGCTTGCCTGCAGACTGATAACAGGGAGACTTAAAGAAACCTTAGAAAGGATGTACCTTAAAGGTCAACATCATTGACAACTGGTTCCTAAGCTTCCAGACATCTTTCTATGTGCATAGAGAGAAATTTTAAGTTATTTCTCTATGTAAAGTTTGTAAACTGGTGTCTGTATAATATGAACATGTTTCCAAGCCATAAATTTAGTTAGAAATGCCAATTATATAATTATATTTAGTTAATTACTTTTAGTGAGTGGATATTATTATTTTATTCTATTAATATACTACAATATTCTTATATTTAAGTTTTTCAGGTTATTATTTTTAAAACATTTTATGTACATATGTGTATTTAGCAGGTGAAATATACTCTTAAATATTTTCCTAGATAGAAACAACAGGCACAGACTGAAATTCAGTTTTTGCCTTATATTCTAATTAATCTTTTAATAAATTTAGAGACTTTTATTTATTTACATTGATGATAATTTTACTCTGCTTTGATATCATATTCTTTTTCCTTTTAGACCTTTGCTAATTTCTTAGACGTAACAAATATTTACTCACTGTTTTCATATATAATTTTGGATGACTATTGGTGTTTAATAGTTTCACTTAATATTTCCATTTATATTCATATTTATATCATCTTTTTGTTTCCCCTTCATATTTTTCTATTGAAATTTTAATCATTTCCCTATTTGATTTTGCTAATTTTTTCCTAGATGTTACAAATTTTACCACTTTTTAAAGTTTACTAACAGCTTTATTTTACTATTAATTACAATTACGTGTAGTTTGCCTTTCAACCGTATCAGACTTTCCTCCTTCAGTCTAGCGCCCTCCCAACTGAGATATTTTGCTGGCTAGAATTTCCTTTGGTGTTGGTTGGTGTTGTGAATTATGGTGATTTGAATGAGATGTTCCCTATAATCATAGGCCTTTGAATAAGTTCCTGTAAGGTGCCATTATTTATGGAGACTTAGGAGGTGTGATCACGCTGGAGGAGGTACTCTCCTGGAACAAGGCAGGGAGGGGAGGAGACAGAGTGTGATTATGAAGGACTGACATAAACAGGAGGGGCCCAGGGACAAGCCACTCTTCAAAAGCACATCTCAGTCACCTACTTCCTCTAAGCAGACCCTAGTTACCAGTTTCCACTTCTTCCCGGAAGAGCACCACGTGAGGACCAAGCTTTTAACACACAAACCCAGGGAGGATATTTCCTATTCAAACAATAACACAGAGCATCTGCTGAGAGAAGAAATCTTATCGCGAGACCAGGTTTTCAGCCTGTGGCTGGCTGGCTCTGCCATCCCTGGGCCAGAGTCAAGGAAGACATTTGTATTTTAATAAATAAAGCTTGCCTGAAGATCATATAGTAAAACAGCCCCGCTGGTCAGGCAGTGGTAACACACACCTTTAATCCCAGTAGTCACCCTAGTTGCCATGGAAACTGGGTGGTGCATGCCTTTAATTGCTGCCCTAGATAGGATTATGAAAGAGGAGGAGACAGCTCTCAGTCACAGTCTCATTTTGAGATTCCTGGAAACAAGATCGCCACTTCAGATTGAGGTTGAGGTAAGAAGCAGTGACTGGCTGTTTTACTTTACAGATATTCAAGTTGAACCCCAATTTCTCTCTGAGTTTTTATTAATCGTGCTTCACTGACTGTTATAAATAATGCTATCATGAACATAGTTGAGCAAGTATCCTTGTGGGATGATTGTGCATCCCCTGGGTATAGGCCAAAAATTCTTATAGCTGGATCTTGAGGTAGAATGAGTCCCAATTTTCTAGAAAACTTCCATATTGATTTCGAAAGTTTATTCTTGAAATGAGGTTTCCTCAAGCCTCAAATGCATGGGTGGGAACCTTACCTAGATGATTATAAAAGCACAATACCAATAACTATACAGGATATCACTATTTATTTACGAGGTCAGGGCTAATGTTTTCTATACTACTCATTAGAGGAAACTGAGTCACAGAGAACCCAAAGGACTTTTCCAAAGGCACAGAACCAGTAAGGAACAGAACTAGGATATAAGGCTGCTAACTTGGCTGCACATTTGTGTGCGAACCTTTAATTTGCTAGCCATTCTTGTACCCATCTGATACCTCCTCATTTTCCTGCCCAACTTTCAGTTATTTGACATTCCAGTTCTGATCTAATAGCAGCACAGGAAGAAGCTAAAATTTAAACTATTTACATTTACAGGCACAGGAAAACAGGAACTAGAAAACACTTTACAAGGCCAGTTAGCTTTGAAGTCCTCTGGGCAAAACGATTTGAGTCAAAGAATCTAAAACAAACAAACAAACAAAAAAAAACATATGCTTTGAGCATTTGAATAAGTGTATCTCAGTGCATTTGAGTGGCACTTGAATGGTTCAGGGTAGCTCATGTTATGAACCACCAAGCAATTTAGTAGTTAACGCAAGAGAACAATAGGAAACAAGAATGAACTGGAAAGAGGATGGCGATGTGGTGTTTGGAAGACCAGCCCAACAATGTCTGCTTTGGAATATAAAGCAGTGTGGGCTCTAAATGGAAAGAGTTGATATTTTTTTGGGTTTTTTTTTTTTCCGAGGCAGGGTTTCTCTGTAGCTTTGGTGCCTGTAGAGTTGATATTTAAACAGCTAAAATAAATTGTTCCAAACAAACACGGTAGTAAAGGCTGCATTTGTGGAATGGGCACTCCTTAGAGTTCACTTGCTTCTGTAAGGAAGTGAAAATACCAGAAGAATAAAACAGCCAGTGCATTTCCACAGACTTTAGAGACTAGGTTACCTAATCCAAATAGCATTTCTTTCATCAACTTACTTAGAACTTTACTTGGAATATGAATTGTTCCTGGTGTTGCTCTAAAAGTATTAAAGATGCTAAGAAATATCCCTACTCTCAGACAGTTCACATTATAGAGAAAAGAAAAAAGCTAATAAATAAATTATAATGTAATTTTTTGGATGGTTGTATAAAGTATAAGCACAAGAAAAGAGAGAAGAGATGAGCTAAATACACAAAATGGATAGTGGGAAAAGATTTCTGAAAATCGGATTGAAGACCCAGAAGGAGTGGGCAAGAATGAGAAAAAGGAACAAAGGAAAATGTTACTGTTATCTATCTACCTCTGTCTGTCTGTCTGTCTGTCTATCATCTATCTATCTACTCTATCTATCTATCTATCTATCTATCTATCTATCTATCTATCTATCTATCTATCTTCAGTAGAAGACATCAACCCTGACACACAGCCGATTCAGGCAACATACAAGTCTGGTGGACAACAGGCAATCAGAGGCAAGCGCCACTGTATTACCAAGATCAAAAACCCTGCAGTATTTGATTTCATATTATGCCTTTGCATCATTAAATCACTGAAAATGAACACAGAGTCCTTAAATGGTTTTTATCCCCTGAATAACAAGGCTTAAGTTGCTAAAATATTTACTTGTTTAATTATACAAGTAAGGCCAAGGTTTGTCATCAGTTTCGGAGAAGACATGGATTTCTATAGTTTACTTAATTAGTTACCTTTACAAAGCTGTGCATAGTCTGGCTTCCAATAAATTCTGTGAGTGACCAAAGCCTCAGAGTAGCCTGGATACGCATCTCATTTATAGGTGAATAGCATTTGATTACAAAACTTCCTACTGTTCCAAGATGGAAATAATGGGGGGGGGGGTGCAAGAAAAAAATGAGAGCATCCTAACTGGATTATAAATACACAACTTCTCAGACACATGGAAAGCCCGTGGAGAAGGGGGGTTCTGCAAGCTCTCTATGGAGAGAATGATGATCTAACTCATTAGAGCAGAAAAGGAAATCACACAAATGGAAGAGGAGAGAGAGAAATTTTGTTGGCTGGGATGAATTTACTTCTTCATTTGCATAAAAATGTACTAAAATGAATAAAAAACATTGCCTTTTCAAATATAATCACTTTTTTCTACCTTTATTACCACTACATAAACAAAAAACACAGACACATATAAACAGATACACAAGAGACCCACAAAAATATATACACTCAGAGACACATACCCATAAATATGTAGCATTTGCAACATTTATACACACACACATGCATGCACACACATACACACACCTTGGTGATATATTTCTGATTTCTACCTTAAGTTCTATCAGAGATGTTAGCATTTATTCTTAGAAAAAAATTAACTATCTTAATAAAATTTTGAAAGAAAAAGCATTCATGTTGCTAAAACTACTCAGAGAGGGAGCATAGCTAGCAAAATAGTTCCAATTTTAATATACTTGGAAGTAGATGAGCAAGCAAAAGAAAAGTTAAGCTACTGTAGATATTTGAATCTGATTCAAAAAGAATTTTAAAATTAATTAGTGAGGAAAAAATTCTTTCCATGTCTCATTAAATTTGTGATTTTTCTCTTGTGATTTAGAACTTACCTTTAACAAGCTGGTAAAGACTTATACTGGACAATTGTAATTGACAAAGATTTTCTTAAAATTGATTTTATTGAGGTATACATTTTTCTCTGCTCCCCTCCCTTCCTCTCTTCTCCCCTTCTACCCTTTCACATGGTCTTCATGATCCCAATTTACTCAGGATATCTTGTCTTTTTCTACTTCCTGTGTAGATTAGATCCATATCTGTTTCTCTTATGGTTCTCATTGTTGTCTAGGTTCTCTGGGATTGTGAATTGTGGGCTAGTTTTCTTTGCTTTATGTCTAAAAACCACTTATGCATGAGTACATATGATATTTGTCTTTCTGGGTCTGGGTTATCTCACTGAATATGATGTTTTCTAAATTCATCCATTTGCCTGCAAATTTCAAGATGTTGTTGTTGTTTTTTTTTCTGCTGTAGTAGTACTCCATTGTTTAAATGTACCACATTTTCCTTATCCATTCCTTGGTCAAGGGGCATTTAGGTTGTTCCGGGTTCTAGCTATGATAAACAATGCTGCTATGAACAGTGTGACAGAAAAGTTGTAACAGAGATGCTTTCATATTACTTCTGTCACCATAAATTCAACTTCTATTATTTATTAATGCAAAGCGTAAATTCATAGAGTCATCAAGGTAACTTAGACCTGATTTCCTTTTCTTCCCATTTCCCACCTCCATACACTGATACTATAATTTTAGTAAATAACATTAGAACTCAAAGAAAATTGAACAATTAGTATAATGAAAATAAAATGCTTATGAAAAATATCATCTATTTTAGAAGAAAGGACCTTTAATTATATTTCTTGTGTAAGAGATAACAGAAGTCATGCCAAAATTAAAGGTCAGAGAGAAATTTTATGTTTATCTAATAATTCTCTTCACATGTTTTAAAATACCTGTGTAATGTTTGCCTATGCAATAAAATTTTCTTTTCTACTTAAAAAAAAAAAACTAATCCTTGGTTTTCCCATTCAAGAACACAGTTTTTCAACCTTTACTCAGACACTCCAAGCCAATATTTTAGAATTGAAAGTAGGTACACATAATGAGAGATATAATCACTTTTAAACTGAGAAAAATTTTCTCTGAGATAAGCTTCTCTTATGAAGGTCAACCGTAGCAAAACCCAGTGTTCTTTTCCTCAGTGACGCAGACCCAGCCTGAAGTGTGTCTTAAAAAAAAAAAAAATGTGCTAAAACGGTGAAGTCCACTCCTACATCAGACCAATTAGTTTCACAGGGGCTTGAGAAAATGGTGTAGACAAATAGTTGGTTATGGTGCAGTTCATGGCCGCAGATATGACATAGGAAGGTTTTTAGAGTGACACTATCATCCTCTTCATAGGAATCACACAATCTCTTGGAGGTAGATAAAAGGGATTATGGTGACAATAGATCTCCAGGGAAGCTCTTTAGCTCCTCCATCACACACCTAAAACTCAGTGAATTCCTCTTCTGAAAACCTTCCCACATGGACAAATTTACAGCGAGCAGTAACTGCCTCTCCTAGTCAGTGAAATGAGACACCCAGCCAGTGTGTACCATTACCAAGCTGGAGACTAACACAGTGATTTGAATGGGGGCAAGCTAGGTTAGGTGGCAAATGGACACCTTTGTGTGCATATATGTTAGTCTAGTGACAATGTTTTCTTTTAGCAATAGAAAGTAATGGAATACCAAAGATACAAAAACAGACAGACAGTTATTGAGGAGAGGAACCAGCAGAGGGGAACTAGGAGAGGGAGACAGGATGGAGTAGGGGAGGTTGTGTACTACAATACAAACAAAGTGAAGAAATGCCAAAATTCATCTACTAATTTGTATACAACTTCAAGTTAAACTTTGAAAAATAATATTTTTATTAACTTTTGGAAAATTCCATGCTGTTTTTTTTTTTTGGATTGTAATCATTCTCTCAACTCCTCCAAGAGCAACTTTCAACCTTCACCTCCATAATCACTCGACTTTGAGTTTTCCTCTCTTTTTCCTCCCTTATTTCTTTTTTAATTTTTAAAATTAAAATACTTCATTTAATTAAACCAGTCCAATTTGTGTTCCCTATATAATCTCTGGTATGGGAGCTGTCTTGGAGTGTGGTCAAGCTGATAGGGACAATATCATTAGAGAAAACGGACTCTTACTTTCTCAGTAGCTACTAAATGCCAATAGCTCCTCAATTACTTTGGGGTTTCCTGCCCACACATCCCCTTCAGAACTGGGATGCTCACTGGCTTCTCACTGCAATCCTTCTGCCCTCTTTTTTTGAATATAACCAAGTCTTGGGTAAGGGATTTGACACAGATATCCCATTTAGGGCTACAATCTCTTATTCAATAAAACTTGAAAATTTGTAATATATTGATGAGATATGATGCTTTTGAATATTTTTATTGGGAAAAATAACGGGTGACAACTTGATTCCAGGAGTCACTCTTCTTAAAAATTTAAGTTTTGTATCTGGACGCTTGTCAATAGGAATGAGTAAAAGTTTCCCAGCAACAGTTTGACCTAATTGCTATGAATGAGTATTATGCTGTCCCTGGAAGTAGCCATGAGGTGTGACTTCATGACATGCTAGTTTTTCAGGGATGGTTCTTCAAGGAAACATAGGTGTTTGTTATTTTAGAAAAGCAGCTCTCTCTTTGACTTTATCTGTATAAAGCCAGAACCCAAACTCAAAATTTGTTTCTCCTTCCTTAAGGAGGTATCCTTTTTTCTTATCTACATATTTTGTCCTCAAAGTGTCTCATGATCAGCATTTTTTATAATCAAACAAAACACAAAAACAGAGAGGCATGGGCTGGATACTCTTTATGTATGACAAAGAAGAATTTGAAGCTATGGGTGAGAGAGAAAGAGAGATAGAGGGAGAGAGAGAAAGAAAGAGAGAGAGACACACACACACAGAGACAGAGAGAGGTAGGCTCAGCAAAAGACTTGGGCTTGAGAAGAAATGAGAAACACATTTGAGGCATCCCTCACACAATTTGCTGTTTGCTATTTATTCCCAATAGCAAGCTGGTCGATGCCTTGGCAAGCAAGACTGCTGTAGTGTCCATTGCTTCCACAGAAAGTGTGTGTGTGTGTGTGTGTGTGTGTGTTTGTGTGTGATAGCCACAGAAATGAGAAAATTGTGTTACTCTTTAAGAATACTTCCCTGTCCTACTCATAGATGCAAAGGATGTTCTAAATCAGAAATTCACTAAACAAAACCTTTCTAAGCTATTGAGGAAAACCAAGTCATTTTCCTTATTTTGAATCCTTTAATCCTTATTAGTGATTCTCATATCCCAACCCTTTGATTTGGGTAGGAATGTGAAGCATTTACTCCAAGGATGCCACCTTTTCCCCAGCCCCAAGAAGCTCTGTCTCCTGTCAGTCCTGTGTACTGACTATGGGAGTCAGTCTGAATTTATGCTTCCCAGAGAGTTCTACAGGAAGGTGGGTGTGGGATAGTCAAACTATGAAAAGAAGCCTGAAATTAAACAAGAATGCATTCTAATTATACACAAGCCAATGTCCCCCACAAGCTCTTCCCCAATTGTGGCATACACATGGCAAATAAAAATCCAGAGTCATATGGAGTACCATGAGAGAAATGCTAATTAAACCAGCACTAGCTCACCACTGTGCATCTGTTAGAACAGCCCTAATCCAGAATGCTCACCCCACCTAGTTGCAGATAGATATGGAGATGTAGGCACTCACTGACTGCTAATGGGAATAAAAAATGATGCAGTCATTCTGAAAGACAGTTTAACATTCTCTTCTCTATTTAAAAGGCTTTCTTTTAGTGAGAGACCTAGGAACACTCAGCTCTACACAGGATGTCTCCATCAAATTCCTCCCCTTAGGGTTCAGAGAATCCTGCAGAAGAGGAGGCAGAAAGAAAGTCCTTTGTGCATATGCTCCACTACCAGAGTTGGGTTTTGATGGGATACCTGGGTGTGTGAAGGAGTGAGTCTTTGTGCCACTACCTGTTTCTTGTGCCTTTTCTTAGTTTCTGTTGTGTTTGTATTGATGTATTAGTTTTCATTTAATATTATTATATCTTATTTCATTTCATTTTATTATTATACTGTAGACATTTTGTTTTATAATGAGAGACCATAAAGGGTAGGTCTGGATGGGAGGGGGATAGGAAGGAGTTGGGAGGGGTAAAGAGAGGGGAAATCATAAACTGGATATATCATGTGAGGGGAAATTTATTTTCAATAAAAGGAAAAGAAAGAGCGTTAGTCATAATGAAAACATAACTTTCTTTTTATGTGATCTAGCAATTACATCTTTTAGTATTTACCTGAAGCTTAAATCCATAAAACCTGTCCATGGATGTTTACATTAATATCAGTTGTATTGCTGAAACTAGGAAGTCACCAAAATACCCTGCAGTAGATGGCATCATATGTAGTGTTTCTAGATAATATCATTAAAAATAAAATTACCTAGTGATTTCAGACATGCATTACTAAAGTAAATATAAAAAGCCAGATGGCTACATATCATGTGATTCTAACTATATGACATTTAGAAAGGACAAAGCAAAGCGTTGGTGGTTAATACTATTTGAAGGAGATGTGATAGAGGACATACAGAAAAAGTTTAAGGCAGTAAAATTGCCTTGCGATATTACCATGATGAGTATGTACTTTTAAACATTGCTTTAAATCTATAGACTGTGCACCACAAATACTGATGTCATCTTTGTATCTTTGGCAAATACATGTATGAACAGTCTTCAGTTTTAACAAATGCTGTACTATGACGGCAGTACTGATGATTGATAAGGCTTTGTCTTCTTGGAGACCTATGGTATTGTCTTATTTCAGGTTTCAATGCTGTGATGAAATGGCATGGCCCAAAAGTAAGTTGGAGTGTAAATGATTTATTTTATTTATAGTTCCATCTAGCAGTTCATCATCAAAGCAGTGAGGGCAGGCATTCAAGCAGACCAGGAACCTGGAGGCAGTTGTTGATGAGAAACCATGAGAGGGGTGCTGCTTACTGACTTTCTTCACATGGCTTGCTCAGCTTGCTTTCTTGTAGAACCCAGAATCATCAACTCAGAAACAGCACCACCTACTATGTGCTGAGTCCTCTCCATCAATCACCAATTAAGAAAATGCCTTACAAAATAAACACAATAAAAACTTGTAATGTTAGACTTGTGTGCATGGAAGTAATTAAGGCACATCATTATAGTAGTTTAAACATTGCACATGATAAGCCTCCCCCACCGTTTTTACTGTATGTTTTTATTGAATGATCTATTCCCCATCCCTAGGCAAGCATGAATAAAATTAGGTTTAATGTAAAAAAAAAAAAAAGCCTTACAGCCAGATCTTGTGGAAGCAGCGTAGAGACTGAAGGTTGATATGTCCAATATCCATTAATTTGTTATGGAGTAATCGTGCACAATCTTTTTATAATATGAGACTGAAACAACCCCAACAACAAATGGCAAAACCAAAATCAAGACAAACAATTAATAAAATAATGGGCAGTAATTTACTGAGTATGAAAGCTATGTGATATTGCACAGGGGTGCTCTTTGCTGACTGAGAATTGAGGTTCAATCTGAATGACCAGTAAGAACTACATAATAAAATCTGGGGTAGAAGATAGAGAGGTCTTCTTATTAGTGCTTGATCCTAAGACAGAAAAGAGACAAATCTGTTCCTATAGTATAAATAAGCCCCAGGGTCTGAAGTATAGTAGTAAGGTAGTGTAAGGAGATTGTAACATTTAGGCAGAGTCAAGTAAGGAGAGTCCTATTTGATCTTGGGTGGAGTCTATTTTATATACAACAAGAAGAAAAAGAATAATGAAGGAAGAACAGAGTTGTTGCCTGAAATGATTTGTGTTTTCCAAAGATCATCTGGGAATTCAGGTCATCTAATATGAGATTTGCTTTCCCTATAACCATTCTGATTTTTCAAAAGTAAAGTGAATCCATAATTTTGTGACTTTACAATTGCTTTGTTATTCATAATTTATGGACATATATGAATTTTTCTTATTTCTAAAGGAGGGGAAATGAGTTTTAATTTCTTTTTCATGATCAACAAAGTACAAATGTCCTATATCATGAAAGGGAATATCTTATTATCACATCATACTCCAAACAATAATTTTCTTATCTCTAAAGCAAAGATTACTGAATAGTTTTCTTGCAAGTCCATGAGTATCAATTCTCTGGAGATAGAACTCATTGAAAATATTAACTTAATTAAAGGTAGATATTTTTAGAAATAAAGATAGTAAAAAGTAGACAATATATGTAGACTGAGCACAAAGTAAATCTCCCCAAAGGTTAAAAGACAATACTCCAGCTATAGAAGATTTTTCTATGAAACAAAGCAAAGTTGCCTACATAATCTAGAAGCTGTATGGTAGGACAAATGTCTAGATAACCAACTGCCTCTCACACTGTGAGTCATTAGGTAAGCCTGACCTGGCTGCTTCTGTGTTTATAACCAGCATGTCCATTGTCAGTGTAATACTATCAGAGAAGCACACAGCAAATTCTTAAAATTAATGGAAGAAACGTTTCTATTAGTTAAATCCACCCACTTCTAAAGCAGTATCAAGCCTTTGCTCAGAAAACATATTCTACTGTAAGAAAATGCTGCATGTCTTAAGTTCAAGGCTATGGTGATTAAATGAAGCAAAGCAGAGCAAGGCCCATAGACCCCACATGTAGGGGAAAGGAACACAGAGAGTACTTTTCTAAAGCACTTCGTTCAAAGGGCAATATGATTTTATTTTTAATAGTTGTATTTCAAAGGGGGAAATATGTTTTATTTGTAGAGTCAAGTAGACGTTAAAAATCACGTGGTCCTGCTGTAATTGCATGAAAACAAATTAAAACACAAGGGCTTAGAAGTTATGCCAGATGCGCAGGTCCCTGACCCTGGTCTGGTGGTTTTACATCAAAGCAGACTGGAATAATAAAAAAAGATCTGCTTCTTTGGCATGCTGCAAGAAGGAAAAATGAAATACTTTTTCTGGTTTCCTTAGAGTCAGGTAGAGCTAGGCAGGAAATCTGTTTGAAAGCTCTTACCAGGCTTTGTGCAATTATTTATCTCCGCAGTTATAGATAAGCATACAAAGGAGCTGTGCTGTCAATCAAGAAAATCCTGAGGTAGAAATGCTGGTTTCTGTAAGCACTTCCATGTTCTGTGGGAAAATGTTAAGTGTAGATTTTATGTCATTCAAGACACCCTTGGCCACTCCCTAGGCACACACTGTAGAATCAGTGCTTGCCAAAAGAGCATTGCTTCTTTGAACTAAGTTGGAACCAAACAGAAGTGGCATGCAGGTTGCTGGTGTGTTTTGCAACCCTTCCCTGGCAAGGGTAATTTTGAGTCTTATTATAAGTCTTAGGAGTCAATTGTTGTCCTTGAAAGTAAAAATAAAAAGTTGAGCTTGAAATGGCATGTATTTTCCATGCTAAAATCACTTCATAATGAAAATTACTCCTAAAAAGGAAACTGCAGAAATTTCTCTATTAAGATTTGCTTGGAGACCAACACGCCATCATCATTGTGGCCATGATATGAATTTAAACTGTTATAGGATATATTCATAAATTTGTAAAATAAAAGGTCATAAACAAACAAACACCAAAGGCTCATTATGTTCCCACAATTTTCTAGTTTCATCATAATCAAAAGGGAAATGCAGGCCTGGAGAGATGACTCGGTGTGTAAGTGTATTTGCTGTTCTTGGGGAGGACTGAGTTCAGTTCCCATCACCCATATTGCAGCTCACAACCATCTGTAATTACAGTTCCAAAGAGTCCGGTGCCCTGTTCTGGCCTCTATGAGCATCTCATGTACTCAGTACACGTATATACAGGCAGGAAAAACATCACACAAAAAATAAATTTGTACAAATACCTTAGTAGTGTTATTAACATAGTAAAAAAAGTTAACTCCTAAGATAAAATTATTGGAAAACTTTATTCTTTATCTTGAAATGTTTTCTATTTTAATAACTTACTGTTTTAATAACTTACTGAGACAATAATGAGATGGTAATATAGTCTAATATAAATATATGCACATTTTTATGTATGTATACATATAGCATAGACTTATAGGTGCTACATGAATATATTTATATATGCTTTTTATAAATATATAATTACATATATGTATATTTGAGTACCATAATAGAAAATTTATGTTACTTATTTACTAGATGAAATAAAGAATATTGATACAGCCCCAAATCAACAAATTTGGGTTTCAGGAGATGTAACTCCACTTACATATTCTTTGATTTTCTAAGCGTGTACTGGTGGAGTGCTTTGGAGGAAAAGATGTTATGATTTGCAGCAGAACTTTCAAACATCTCATGATGCAGAATTTCCCTATAAACTGGTGATCTACATAAGAAGCTACAGATCTATAATTCAGGTGCATCCAGGCAGGAGACCAAAGAGCTGTGAAGGCTTAGGAAGATTAACTTCAAGATGTAACCATCTCTTTTTCCACTTAGCCTCACATAGTAATGGTAGATTCAAAAGAGGATCTCATAAACATCCTAGTTAAAGCTGACGCCCAGAATACTGAAACACTGCACTGTCCAGAGTTTGCTCTGTCAGGCTGAAGGTTCTTTCTGCCACATCTGTCTTATATGCTCTAATCATTCATTCGTATGCTTACATGGATTCACCCGAAGTGTATTTATGGTGACTGTTCACACTCCTTACTGCAGTTTCTTAGTTTACTTGAATAAACATTGTGATACTGAAGAAGATAATATTTCTAGTCCAACTTCCTGCTACTTTTCACGTTAGTACCACCAAAAAGAAAGATCTGAAAAGAAGCTATTGTTGCACACTAGAGTCTGGGCTGGACTTCTTATGGGAGGAAATAAATGAAAATGGGGGAGTGATTGTAGATGCAAGGAATGACTATGGAGGGACAGAAGCCCCAGCTTGGGTTGAGTATGAATTCTCTCAACATCTAAACAAGGAGACGCCAAATTATCAGTATGAGTTCTCCCTTTAGTCACTTGCAATGCCCTCTCTTCTTAACATTTTTGGGCTTCCGTTGGTTTACCTCTAAAATAAAGAAACCACACGATTAACCTGACTGATTAAAGAACTTCATCATTTTAAAGCCAGGCAATGGTGGCTCATCCCTTTTAATACTAGTACTTGGGAAGCAGAGGCGGACAGATCTCTGTGAGTTTAAGGCCAGCCTGTTTCACAAGAGCTAGTTCCAGGACAAAGCTACAGAGTAACCCTGTCTTGAAAAAAATAAAAACCAAAATAGAACAACATAAAAATTCCATCATTTTTCAGACAGAGGGCTAAGGAATAAATTTAATTCTATAAAATCCTATAAGAACAATCTTTCAAATTCTGCTCTGATTTAAGCAAGTTTTATTTTTCCCTATAATGTATGCAGTCATAATTATCTTGAACATTTATCTGTCCACTCTAACTAGACTGGAATGCCGAAGAATACCTGTTTTTGCATACTTCTGAGTGAAAAATGTGGTTGCTAAGTAATCTTTAGTCCACAAATACAAGGATGATTATTGATGAAAATCAAACTCTCTGATAGCTTTAGAAGAAAAGGATCAAGAGATAAATACCATTTCTGTTGAGTTTTTTTGCTCTCAGAGCAAATTATTTCTTCATTACATAAGAATGACAGTCCGGAGTGAAACAGAATCTTTAATTTAATTTAATTTAACTTATTTTTTAAAAACAAAACAAACTTTTTTATTTCACACACCAATTCCAGATCCTACTCCCTCTCTCCTCCCATTCACTCTATCTCCCCCCCCCCATCCAGTCCTCAGAGAGGGTAAGGCACAATGATTTGCAAAGGTCCAAAGCCCTCCCTACTATATCTGAGTAAGGTATCATCCAAAGAGAATAGGTTCCCCCCCCCTTCAAAAAACAGTACAAGCAGTAGGGATAAATCCTGTTGCTGCTGCCAGTGGTCTTGCAGTCTGTCCAGCCATACAACTGTCACCCACATTCAGAGGGACTAGTTTGGACCTATGCTGGTTCCTTTCTTATCTGGCTAGAGTTAGTGAGCTCCCATTAGCTCAGGTAAACTGTATCAGTTGGTATCCCCATCATGGTCTGGACCTCTTTGCTCATATTCTCACTCCTCCTACTCTTCAACTGGACTTTGGGAGCACAATCCAGTGCTCTGCTGTGGCTCTCTGCCTCTGTTTCCTTCAGTTTTTGGATGAAGGTTCTATGGTGACACTTAAGCAACATTGTTTGTCATAGCCCCAAACTGGAAACAACCTAAATGCACTTAGACCAAAGAATGGATAAGGAAAATGTGGTACATTTACACAATGGAGTGCTACACAGCAGAAAAAAAAACATTTTGAATTTTATAGGCAAATGGATGGAGCTAGAAAACATTTTGAGTGTGGTAACCCAGACACAGAAAGACAATTATCACATGTACTTACTCATATGTGGTTTTAAACATAAAACCAGCTCACAAATCAAAATCCCAGAGAACCTAGATAACAATGAAGACCCTAAGAGAGACATACATAGATCTAATCTACATGGGAAGTAGAAAAAGACAGTATCTCCTGAGTAAATTGGGAGCATGGAGACCTTGGGAGAGGGTCAAAGGAGAGGGGAGAGGCAGAGGCAGGGAGGGGAGCAGAGAAAAATGTAGAGTTCAATAAAAATCAAGAACAACAACAATAAAAATAAATTCATAAATCTGACTACGTGGCAAGGCCAGCATTTTGCATGATTTCTCAGTCTGCCCTGGACTACTCTATGATAAGACAGAGAACTTCTTACCAAAGTCAATATTGGACATTCAGAAGAAAATTGTAAACAGAAATATAAATCTTGAATATACTAATGTTCATTCTCTGCAATGGATATTAGCATATAGACATATATAAAGTTAATAGGATTCTGCCTAAAAACAAATCAGAAGCAGTATTTTGTACACTAATCAGTATTTTACTTTGTAGCCTGAGCTGTATAATTGAAGCATATAAAGTAGCAGATAGCAGATTTGATATAATACATACAAAATTTTGCAAGATGTGTAAGTGACCAAATCATTCTGGAGCCAAGATTCTCAAGTCCCTAATTTTATTCCAGGCAGAACAAGAATCCAGGTTCCTAATGTTTGCTTAATGGCCCAATCGTACCTAGATAATGAGACAGTTGAGGGTGGAGAATGGTGCCCATCCATCAAAGGAAACTGAACACGAGTGTCATGTTGTTTATTTACAATGCAATATAGAAGGACCTATGGATCACATTGCTGAAGCACACAGAACAATAAAAGGTACTTAAAGCCATTTGTATTCATTTTATAAATTGAAATCACAAAACGAAGCCAAGATTTCTATTCTCTCTGACAGAGATACAGCATTTATCAAGACCTGAGTGCTTCATTCTTCAAAGAGTGCACAGTGGGGGGTTGGATTTCTACAACTCTCGTTTCACTCTGATGGAGAAACAATGAAATTGGAGAATAAAGTAGTAATTAGATCATCTTGTTTCCTCCTCGTCATGCTCATGAGAATGTCACACATTCTCCGTGCCTGTTTGTTATGATTTTCAACAAGATTTCTGTCCATTTTTTCCTCATCACAGTGCAGGACAATTTGGCTGTCACCAGATTCCTTTCCTCTCTTTAAAGCTAACCTCATTATTCTTAGTCAGTTCTATAGTGTAAAATATGTCTTATCATTTTTGGTGGCAATGAAATAGATCTGTCATTTGCAGAAGACCACGATGTCCATATTTTATGTTAGGTTATTAAGCTTTTAACATGTAGTCTCATCACATATTAAGTCTACATCCTTATTCTTTTCCCCTTCATTTTAATTGCCCTGAATCACATTTTTCAGAAGGATAATGTATAATGTCAGACAAACACGTGAGTTCCCCCTGTGTGATTTAGAAATGAGGAACACGTGTAGATTCATGTTGTGAGTGTATGTCCAGATGCACATGACATAGTTGAGAGCAACAGAAGACAGGAAGAATCTGAGCGTCAGAATGTTGTTCTTCAACATGGGGAGAAATTCAATTACATAGACTAGAGGAAACTCCAGTATAGCCTTAGCACCAAGAAACAGGTTATGTTTCTGTCCCATGCTTTTAGAGAAATGTCCTCCTGATTGAAGCATTTCACCCTAGAAACAGAGGATGTAAAACTCAGGAACTTCTAAGATTAGCTTTCATGGCATCAGAAGCTATGATGTAAGCTTCCAATGGAAGGAAGTAACCAATGGTTCTACCCAGCGATGATGCCTGTGAACCACACCAGTGTTCAGCACAGCATGATAAACCTAAGGGTGCAGTAGTGGCAGGCACACATCATGGTAAACAACAGCTCCCCAAATGGGCTTGAGACTCAGTCAACAATAGGGACATCATGCCTGATCCTGGAAATCTAGTCAACTGCCCAGGGCTACAGAAGGAAGCCATGAATCTCAGAGGAGACTCTACAACTGCCAAGTTAGTAAAACAGCATGATCTCTATCTACATTTTACCCACAGATGAATGCAACCCTTGCCCCTCATAAAGGAAATTGCTCTTTCCATTAGGCATAGAGCATTACTGATAACCATAATTAATCAAAACACAGAGTTATGGATTCCATTCCCTGATACATCTATAATACATCTCCTACACCAAAGGCTCAGGGAAATAGGGGCTAGGAGTGGTGGTGGAAGAGAAAGGGGACCAGAGAGTCTGCTATAAGATTGTATCTTGTGGTAATTGTCAGAGGTTAAACCCATGATGTCTCACCAACATGATTTGCCGAAATGTAAAGTGAACAAGGAGAACACAAGCAGACATGACGAAGTGCAGAGGGGAAATCACTGAGGCCTCAACCTTATACCGAGAGTAGGAGAAGTAGTTTTCAGAAGAGAAAGCCACACTATTTGGCTATCCAGTACCAAATGGTCAGCCCTGAAAGCATATACATACCTGTAACATTATACAGATTACAGATGTGTTTATGTATTTAGGAACACATATACAATATGTATTTTTATTATATATATAGTATATATTCATAAAATAACAGAGGAAAGGATTATTTCTGCTCATTGTATAGAGAATTCAGTCCTTCATAATAGATCCAGTGTTGAGAGTGAGAGAAGCAGGAAATAAGGAGAGAGAGGAGAATGCATACTTCTCGTGAGGTTCCTTCTTCCTCCTATTGCTCTCAGCCTACTGGAAGACACTGTCCACATTCAGGGTTGGTCTTGGGCCCCAAGTTAATTTCTGTGGAACCACTCTCCCAGACACACAGACAATAAATATTTATTGTGATACTTAATTTAAAATAACAGAAAAGATTAAGATATTCATTGTTTCATTAGCTCATTTATATAATTCCAACTTTACTAATTTACTTTATAAAATGCTTACCTAATAACTTTAGTACTTATTTGAATTTTCTCCAATAATATGCATATTTGACCTATATGAAAAAGTATTAATTATTATTACATAGTGCCAACCATCAGCTGCTTATGAACACATTATTACAGTCAATACCATCTGTACCCACCAACTACAAAAGCCATTCAATGTTGTCTTTGAGATATTTATCCTAATAAATTGTCAATATACACCTTTCCAATGCTTTCTTTTCAGACCGAGCTTTTGTAATAGTTAAATATAAAAAATTCAAATAACAACAATGTAACTATATCTTATTGATACCTAAACTTTTAGTAATTAAAAGCAATTTATATTGTTTTTAACTACACAATTATAGAAATGACTCATATGGAAAATGATCTACCAAATATATACTTAGCATCTTTTGTTTTACCAGCCACTCTTTGACGCTGAGATTTGCAATTAAAAAAGAAATGGTTTCTGAATTCTCTGAGTTAGCATCTCCATGCTTTTACGTTTTTATTCTCTTTTCAATATTCCTAGATTACAGTGTACAGTTTTGGAAGTTACCCTACTGTATGCACTCCATATTTGTGTGTGTGTTTGTGCACATTTGCATGTACATGTGTGCATGCATGCATTTTTTATTTTGTTTCATATTTTGGTAATTTTTGTCTTATTGATTTTCTTTTATTTATCTATTTCTGGTTTGTTTTGATTTTGTTTTGTTTTTATTGTTTTTACTTTTGAGAGAGTGCATGATGTTCAACTATTGTACTGATTCAGTAATATTTAATTAAAAGACTCAAGATACTCTGCGAAAATCCTAAACTAAAGTATTCTGTAACAAAGTATGACACTTCACTTTTCACTTTTTCCAACTTTTGTCATATAGCAATCTTAAATATGTGTTTGTTTTTAGATAAAATTTTACATTTATAAATTGTGGAAAAATCCTTACATAAACTTCAAATTAATTTTCTAAAAAACTTTTAAAAATGTGATCCACATTAAAAACGCTACATTAGAAATAAAACAATTACAGAGAAACTATTAAAGTTCATGAGCATGCTTAATATTTGAATGCAATGACTCTATCATATGTGTGTATATGTTCAAATTCATCAGATTATATATAATTATAATTATACTATATAATTAAATATATGTGAGTATGCAGTTAACTGTGAAGTGATGCATATGTTATTACCTGAAGTTAGTTATACCACAATTAATACATATTTGAAAACATTCATACATTAACTACATATATGTTTATACACACATGTATATATCTGTGTGTATATCATTTCAATAATTTAAAAATTAACATATAGTTTTGTGTATAAACTTTACTTGGATAATGGTAACTTTTAAACTGAGTTTTTCAAGATATGCATTTCCCTAGGATAACAATACTTCTTGATTGTTTCTGCAATGTGTCTATTGAAGAAATGGTACAAAAAAAGACTGTTCAACATAGAAATGGAAGAAGATTAATTATGGACTAAATGGATGGGATTCCTTCTAAAGTGCAGGTTTAAGATTCAACCATGACATTTCCTTCATTATTTGTGTGGAGAGTTTTAAGGCTATCAACAACTCAGGAAGGCAGATCCATTTGAAACATTGCTGAAAAAATAGGAGTGCTTATCCCTTCAATGGGACCCTCTGCCTTTCCTTCCCAGAATGTCTGTTTCCTAGTTAAGTCTTTTATGTAGGTATGGACTCACAGCATGTAAGTCTACTCAGTGAAGTATAAAGGAAAGTAGACTTTTTTCTTTCTTTCTTATCATCTCTGTTCTAAGCATGTTTTCCCTGTCACTCTTGGCTTCACTCTTTCTCTGAAACTCCTCTCTGTTCCATGTGGGTGCTTCTCTGCCATGTGGTTGACCTCCCATGCCAGCCTGACTCAAATCAGAACCACCTTTTTTCTTCTCTTCCCCATATTCCCCCTCTAGCCAGTTGATGAGATTTGCAGCTTGCTACCTGAAGGTTTTACTTTCAAACTCTGATAAAAGTTGTCCTTAAGCTGGAAGCAGCACAGGCAACCCAGAAGAATTCCACCACTGCTTTATGAGTTTTTCCATCTCAAGATTCACACTCATCCATTTTCAGAATAGGTATTTTACGTCATGGTTTTAATACTCTTGCTTCCTTGGTCACTGCTATTTCGTGTTTTAGTGTATGAAGAGTGAATCATATCAACACACAAAAAGGTCCTGAGCAACAGGATTGAATACTCTATACCCAGTCTAGACTTCGAAATGGGAGCAGAAGTAAAGTGGTGCTTTATTGGTCTAGTTAGAAAGGAGATGAATGTGATTTAAATACAGGAAAGGATGCAAAATTTATGAGCAGAGGGCCAAACTGTGGTAGGAACTACTTCTTTCTACACAAAGAATAGAAGCAAAAGCAAAAAGACCACCAAGCAAATATCTAGTCCAAAACACAAAGTTAGACACATTTTAGCCTCTTCCCAACATTATAACCATATTCTAGGAAGTGACATGTGCTCTTTCCCAGAATAGTCAACAAAAGCATCTTCAAGCCTAGGTCCATTACAGCTCACTGAGATGAGGCCACCGTGATGTGTGTGCCTTAGTCACATCAGCAGAGCTTGCCTCAGCCTGAATGTTCAGAGAGTATGGTTGTATAGAAGCGAACAGTGGTGCAAAACAGCTCCACCTGACCTAGATGTGGAAGGCAAATGAATTTATGTTGCTTAGGTTTGGTAATAATAGTTATCACTTTGTGAGATCAAAACATAAAACCAGCTATTGTAAAAAAAACAAAAAAAAAACAAAAAAAGACATAAATCTTAGAGTACTACTTTCAGAATCAATCGTTTATACATGTATTAATGCTATGTACCTACCTTACAGTTCCTCTTCTAAAGGGCTCCATTGGATAAGCCAGCACAATCTACACATAGTGTTAGGCTTTTCATTTCTTTGATATTAGCTATCTTAAGATCCTTGTCAACAGTTTGCACAAAATCTATACACATAATGTAATATCTAAGTTACTAAATGGTTCACTAACTGTCAGGTAAAATGATTCTTCTCTCATAGATTTGGGAAATGAGGCAGAAGTAGGAAAATGATGAAAGCCTGCTTCTAAACTCATATTTGGAAGTACCAGACCTGTGTTTAGGCCAACACATCAGCCTCTAGGATTATAATTTAGATTTAAATTGGGCTGTGGTTACAGAGAAACTTTAAAAACTGTTGTCACAAGCAATTGTCCTCTCAGTGCTTACAAAATATCATGTGTTGCTGCTACTCATATTGTTAGCACAGAATTGCTATGATTTGACAAATATGGATGAGATGTGGGGACATTTACATCAGCAGAGAATTCCTTGGTATCTAAAGGGAGCCATCAAAGAATCTCAGAGAACAGAGAAGTCTCCCTGTGGTTCTAAACAGAACTTTCCAAGATGTGAAGATTCACATGGATTGTGTGACAGGATGGGTAGCACTTCATTTGCTTTAGCCCAAATTTATAGTTGGTGAAGGCCAGGCTTTCAGTTCTTCAAATATTTCCATGGGTTTAAAACACGATTTCTCTGTCATTATAGGAAACTTTCCAGAGCTTGTAAAATAAAGCACTATTTTTGGCTCTGAGATTTCTCATAAAATATCTTACATTTGTACCATGTGTTGGAGTAACTTCATTTTACCATAATTTCCTAGTAACATGGTTTGTTGCCTTTATGCCTATATTTATAAGAATATTTTTGTTCCTATATCACAGTGCTCTCTTTTTTTAAACAAGCCCCCTTTGTTCTTCCCTTGCCTTTCCTTATTCATTTAATTCATTCAAGAGGTATTCACATTACTATTGCATATATAAATGGCTAGGATCTATATTCCATCTTCAAAACAATACCTGAAAACATACAGAACAGTAAACAAGTCCTTAGAACAAAATGAGTTCAAAGGTCAAAAAATGGTCTCAGTTGAACATCTGCTATAAATGTGAGCCTAATAATAAAAAAGGCCTATAGAGAACAACAGCAACAAGAATGTAACAAAACAGAAACCAACTATTTGAAGCCCAAGGAAATCTTGTGTAATGGACCTGAAGTTGAGATTCACAGAAATGCTAGGTTTAGTTATAAAGAACTCAAGGGAAAAAGTAGAAACTATGGAAGGTATGGATATACGTGATGTTCTCATTAAGGGACAGTCTGATGGCAGACACCATTAGCAGAACCACTTAGTCCTTCGCCTAAGTATGTCCCAATAGCTAGATGATAGTTCCTTTTCTCATCTGGAGTTCTCATACTGTCCATGATTTTCCACTATTCATGAACACTGCAAAATTCTCCTAAGACACCCTCTAGGCAGAAGGCAAGCAATGGGATAACTGGCTTTCTTGAGACTCCAGGAAAATCACTGCTGGTTAAATGAGAGCCCATAAAATTGAAAGAAGAAAACAACATCAATTAACTAATATTGAATGAGAGTACTATTTGTTCTTACAGCTCCATGTATTCTTTTCTTCCACTACTATTCATTTCTAAAGTAACTGCTTTCAGCCATACATCATAATGGAAGTATACATTGACTGTTCTGGTCACTTAGATACTAAGAGGCCATGACATTTAAACTCTGTGTTTAAATTAGCTTTTCTGGCATAAGTGGACTCTAATATTATTAAATATATAGCCCAGTCACAGTTAAAAGTGATAAGTTTTAGTACTTAGTAGTGCTATTAATACTTTAATACTTTTTAACCCTTTATAATGCTAGTGGTATCATCAAGAGGCAAGGTTTTATTATCTTTTTCTCTTGGCTGTACCTCAATGGGCAGCTCTTTAGTTCTCCACTGGGGTCACATTATGAGAATCTGATTCTGTAGCCAGATGCCACAGAAAAAATAGTTCAAAGTCCAGGGCCTATTAATAAAAGAAACTGAGCTATAGCCCCAGTGGTAGGACTTAGCTTTCTTATGGTATTAATTTTACAAAGGCAGTTAGTGAACGTTAAGATTATCTCTGATTACTGAACTACTTAGGGTCTCTTTAGAGTTTCAAGACTATCTAATTTAATTTAATTAGAAGCAAGAGGTACCTTCTTTTAGGATACTTCTACTTTTGATGAAAGGGAAATAGGTAATTTTGAAAGTGAATCTTTCTCATTGCATATAGTAATTGGTGCTGGGAGTGGTGACCTAGCTCTATACCTGCAAATAACAACATTCTACTCTGGTCTCCTGTCATTTCAAGATTAGTGATGCTCTAGGTTGTCAGAATTTCCCAGATATTACAAATGTGAGCTGGGGTCCCAAGGCTGAAAAGATTTAAACTTATTGCTTCTTCCAGGCAATCTCGCGGAAAAGCTTGTTTGCAGATGTCAAGTTAACTCAGAGAGGGAAGAAATAAAGAGAAACTGGAGTTTCTGCTCTTGTGGGCATTCAATTCCTGGTTTGTAGCTTCAATTTCTGTTTTCACTAAGTTGAGCTAGACTTTCTTCATGCAAAGTCAAGTGCACCCTAACAAAACTATGAGAGTTGTACAATGAGTTCTTTTGCATTGTTTTTTGCCAGTTAAGTATAGCATGAATAAAAAACACAGAGACAGATATTGGGGTTCAACCTGAAGATCTGAAAAACAAAAGCAGCCAAGCCACTAGAGAGCTCTTACTTCTTTGAAATCTTCAGATTGAAAAAGGGAGGGCAAGTTACTGTCTTATTTTGCTTTATGTTCCTTTCTAGTACTGGTACTAAAGGCATGCACCACCACTGCCCGGCCCCTATGGCTAACTTGATGGAGGAAGGTCATTGGTTAATTAATAAAGAAACTGTTTGACCTGATAGGTTAGAACATAGGTGGGTGGAGCAAACAGAACAAAATGCTAGGAGGAAGAGGAAGTAAGCTCAGATGCCATGCTGTTCCTCTCCAGGGCAGACGCGATGAAGCTCTGACCCAGAATGGACATAGGCTAGAATCTTCCTGGTAAGCGCACCTCGTGGTGCTACACACATTAATAGAAATGGGCCAAGCAGTGTTTATATGAATACAGTTTGTGTGTTGTTATTTCAGGGCATAAGCTAGCCAGGCGGCCAGGAGCTGGGTGTCAGGAACGCAGCCCGAAGCTCCCACAACACTAAATGGTGTGGCTGCTGGGATTAAAGGTATGTCCCACCAATGCTTGGCCCGTATGGCTGACTAGTGTGGCTGTTTTGCACTGACCTTCAGGCAAGCTTTATTTATTAAAATACAAAGGAAATATCCCTATAGTTAATTTTTTTGAATGAATATATTTTATCTTTTCGAAAGAACCTGGATTTAGTCTACTTTATGGCTTTAGCATCTTTTGTGCATAAGGATAATATTGTATTGCAGTGTATTCCAAGTGCTATAGATTTTATTTTCTCTTTCTTTTTTTTCAGCCAAAATAAAATTAGCAAAGCTTTAAACTACTCAGTGTTAATTTTTTGATCTAACAGTTTATTATACAATTTTATCTTCTATTGTCGATTTGATGGCTTTTATTTTTACTTTTTATGCTGTAGCTGCAATTATGAAGAATATATAAAAGTTCCAGAGACTGTAAATCAATACTATTGCCAGAAAAGCCAGTGGAAGAACTGATAATTGCTGTAATAAATTTGTTCAAACTTGCTCAAGAATTTCATGTGTGTAATACATGTAGACTTGCCCGTGTATGTTTAAATGAGGGAGGAGGATCCAATTTAATAAAATGTAAGTTTCTTTAGTACAAGAAATGTCTGTCTATGGATAGAGTTCATGAGAAAAGAAGAGTCATATGTAAACAATAATACCAACATCATTATGGAAAAGAAAAATATGAAAAGTAGTTGACTTCAACTAAGACATGTAAGTAAGAGTAAAAACAAGTAAACCTAAGACAGGCTTTATTCTGCTTGTTTGTCGTTCTACTTGAAAGTAAAAGAAAACAAATGCATGGAAATCTCCTATTGTTATAACGGTAGAAATTCATTTGAAATGCTAAGAGAAAAGAGCTCCAGGGAATTTATAAATTATGGTAAAGAAGATGAAGGGAGACACAAAGGAAAACCACTGCTGCTACAACTATCTTTAGTTAAGTGGAAATTGTGATTATGTGAGTGAAAAGAGCAGGAGGGATTTTTGTTTTGGTGTAACCCACCTCCCTGGACTTGCCTGACTAGATCAGTTTTTGTTTCTAAAACAAACAAAAAATGGTTTTTGTAGCTCTTGCCTTTACATTTTCACTATGAACTATGAACTTCCATAACTCTACTCTTTTGATTTGGTCAATAGTCTAATTGGCAACAGCACCAATAGATTACTCAATTTCAAGGGCATATATACTTGGCTTTTAAAGCAACAAAGAGTTGGCTATTATTTTATGAAGAATACTTTTGCCACCACAACTAACCTTGCCACCCAGCCAGATCATACACATCTTTCTTCAAGGTTTACCCATGTGATTATACATGACTCTTTCCTCTGCTCACAAATCCCCAACCTGCCAGATCTAGTCCAGGTCCCACATCCAGTGCCCTAAGCCTAATATGGCCACCAGTGCCTGTTCTGAAACCTATCCCTAGGATTCTGCTGAGACCCTCTCTGTCTATGCCCTAACCCACAGACCTTTCCTATATCATATCTAAATTTGACACCCAGTTTTATTAACTTTATACTCCAGGCTTGAACCAGAACTGATTGTCACTGATCTGAAAAGTCTCCTCCCTGATAGGTATTTGTTTTCATGGTACCTTTTGGTACCATGAAAGCTTCCAAGAGAGGGAAGCAACCAGTACCACTATTCAGCTATGATATACATGAACCACCTCAATGACAAAATAACCCTAAAGACTCAATAGTGGCACACATATTTTGGTGATATCCAACAGATATTTAATTGAACTAAGACCCACCCAAAAGGAAGGAAATCATGCCTGGTACCACAAACCTAGCCAACCTGGGCTAGTGAAGTCATGGGTGTTTTAAGACAACCAACAACTGCCACTTTATTAAGCCATCATAATCCCTAACTGTATTCTAAATACTTGTCCTTAAATCAACAGATAAGTGATTCATCATCATCCATCATCAAGAAAGCTCTTTAAAACAGATTGAAACCATCACAGAAAACCATAATCAACAACAACACAGAGTTGTGGAGCCTAATCCCAATGGGCTCCAACATCTAGAAGACATCTGGTCCTACAACATCTAGAAAACAACTCCCACATGTAGGCAAAGAGAACATTGTGGAAGAGGGTGTAGAAAGATTGTAAGAGCCAGAGAATGGGTGTTTCCTGTGATATTGTGTCTTCTAGTAATGTTTGAATCTACATTCATAAAGTCTTAGCTTAAACATGACCTTGTTTACAAGGATAACAATGGGACATGCTAACATGGGTAGAAGAAAACCCATGAAGGCTCAACCATACACAAAGAAGTACAGGCAGCTACAGAATGCTGAGAGTGGGAGAAACAGTCTTTCTCAGTAAAGAAAACAACACCTGGTTACCCAACACCAAATAGTTAACCCTGAAAACATAAATACAAATAACATTACACAGAGTGAGTGGTTGGATTTATTTAGGAATATATATAAGTATATAGATATACATTATGTAACAGTAATTAATGAAAAAAGAGGCTATCAATTTGAAAGAGAGCAAAGAGAAGTATATGGGAGGGTTTGGAGAGAGGAAGGGAGAAAAGGGTGAAATGCTGAGATTACATTATTATCTCAAAAAATAAAGTTCAAAAAATAATAATCCATTCACAGGTTAAAATCTCAAGCTTGTCAGACTTACCCAATGGATCAGATGTTTGAAAGAATTTTAAGCTGACATAAGAATCTGGATCCTTGGAGTTCATGAAGAAAAAAAATAAAACAAGCCCTCTCTAGAGCAACTGGGGGGTCTCTGCTGAGACAGGTACTGATATTCTTAAATCCTCTTTTGCTCTGAGCAGGACTAGCCTAGAAATATGATTATCTTGTCATGCAAAACAACAACAACAACAACAACAACAAAACAAAAACAAAAAGCAAAACAAAACAAAAAACAATGTATGCAATGTGAAGGATGTGAAGGGCAAGTGTTGTCTGCTGACTTAGTGGCTGCACCCTAAATCTACTGATATTTTAACTACTGTCTGCCCCCCCCCCAGACCACACAGTCAGTACCCTGCCACTCAGACTGGGGCCTGCAGGGATTTATGGTTCCACTGGCACTGGCTTGGCTTTGGCCCCCAAATGTAAGTTTTAGCAGTCTTTGCAGTTTGATTTGCCAATAAAGGCTCAGGAGTCAGATGTTGGAGTAAAAATCTGCCAGCTCAGAGAGGGCAAGAAGCAACCCACTGACCTTCTTTTTTAATCAGAGACCCAGCCAGAGAGGTATCTCCCCACTCTTCTCCAACCAAAAAGAACACAATCTCTAAGTCCTCTTCTACTCCCTTCTCTGTGTTTCTCTGTATTCCTGGCTCCTCTGTTCTCTCTATGGCTAATTCCTGTCAACTAGTCACTGACTGTTAATTTTATTAGCACAGTCTTGAAGTTTCACAGTGTGATCAAATATCCCGCAACATGGGAGGTAAAATAATAAAGCTTCATCTCACATTGAATGAACACATGAACAAACAAACACAGTTATAAATGTTGTGAAGGATTCAGACTAACAACATGACTACTTCTGTGTACAAAGATGTAGTCCCTGCACTCTCATAGAACAGGTGACAAGAAACGAGGCAGATGAACTAGAATCTGAAACAGGAGTAAAAAGTTCAATCATAAAATGTGAAAACAATATGGTAAGCAGAGGGAAGAGGAAAGGCACGCTGCTTAATCTCTCAGAATTTATTTTCAGTCTTTGAAGAATGACAACGTCTCATAAGACTATTATAAATGCACAGAGCCTAGGCCACACCCCAGTGATGTGTCTGCATGCCCTTGAATGTCTATTATCTCTGGTAGAAAGAGCTCTATCTCCCAAGAGTTACTCATCTACTTAACATTGTATAGGTAATATTATTATCAAGGACAAAATTTTAATGGAAATAACTAGGAAAATAGTGTAGGTATTTTATATATTTTATAAAGACAACATTTTATATTTTAAAATAAATTATGATGATTGTGCTGACAAATTTGAGCTATTACAGATTTCTCCAAAGAGCCTCAGTAAGAGAGGATATTTCTTGGTGTTCTTTCAGGATATCTGTGTTATTTTTGAAGATAAATACCAATTGTCTTCTAGGTCAGTTCTTTCACAAATGGTCCCCTTTGAATTTATCAGGTAAAAATGTCCAGACCAAATTTTTGTTTTCTTTGTTTCTCAATACACAGCTTTGTTTGTTCCTACCTGTGTCTTCTCTGTGACCTTTAAAAATAACACACAGTAAAATAAATACAGATGGTATCCTAGAGTCGTTTTGATTTTCATTTCCCTGATGACTAAGGATGTTGAGCAGTTCCTTAAGTGTCTTCCAAGATTTGAGATTCTTCTGTCGAATATTCTCTGTTTAGATCTGTACCCATTTTTTAATTAGATTATTTGCTATTTTGATGTCTAGTTTCTTGAGCCTTTATATATTTTGGAGGTCAGTCTTCTGTCTGAGTGTGTTGGTGAAGATTTTTTCCCATTCTCTAGGCTGCTATTTTGTCTTATTGACTCTTGCCTTTGTTTTAAAGAAGCTTCTCAGTTTCAGAAGTGTCATTTTTTATTTATTGTTGCTCTCAGGGTCAGTGCTACTGGTCTTATATTTAGGAAGTGGTCTCCTGTGCCCACCCTTTGTCTCTTCTATTAGGTTCTATGTGACTGGATTTATATTGAGGTCTTTGATCCATTTGGACTTGAGTTTTGTGCATGGGTATAGATATGGATCTATTTACATTCTTCTACATGTTGATATCCAGTTATGCCAGCACCCTTTGTTGAAGATGCTTTCTTTTTTCCATTGCATAATTTTAGCTTCTTTGTAAAAAAATCAGGTGTTCATAGGTGTGTACTTGTATATCAGTCAGAATGGCTAGGATCAAGAACACCGATGATAGCTTATGCTGGAAAAGAGGAGGAATAAGGGGGACACTATTCCATTATGGGTGGAGATGAAGGTGAGTCTTGTATCTTATTTGTTGCTTTCATTGGTTAATTAATAAAGAAACTGGTTGGCCCTCTGATAGGGTAGAATTTAGATAGGCGGAGTAAACAGAACAGAATGCTGGGAGAAAGTAGCCGAGTCAGAGTTGCCATGATTTTCCCACTCCAGACAGAACTGTCTTAACCTGTCTTAACCTGCGTTAAGATCTTTCCTGTTAAGCCAGCTTGTCGTGTTACACAGATTATTAGAAATGGGTTAGATCAATATGTAAGAACTAGCCAATAAGAGGCTGGAACTAATGGGCCAGGCAGTGTTTAAAAGAATACAGTTTCCGTGCAATTATTTCGGGTAAAGCTAGCTGGGCGGCGGGACGCAGCCCCATCAACAGGGTGGGAATGCAAACTTGTACAGCCACTTTGGAAATCAGTATGGCGGTTTCTCAGAAAATCGGGAATCAACCTTCCTCAGGATTCAGCAATACCCAAAAGATGCTCAATTATAGTACAAGTACATTTGCTCAGCTATGTTCATAGCAGCATGATATGTAATAGTCAGAACCTGGAAACAACCTAGCTGCTCCTCAATCAAGGAACGGATTAAAAAAATGTGGTACATTTACACAATGAAATACTACTCGGTGGTTAAAAAAACAAAACAAAACAAAACAAAAATGACATCTTGAAATTTGTATGCAAATGGATGAAACTAGAAAAAAAATTCTGGGCGAGGTAGCACAGAAAGACAAACACAGTATGTCCTCACTTGTAAGTGGATATGAGTTGTAAAGCAAATGATTACCAGCTGATAGTCCATGAACCCAGAGAAGCTAGGTAACAAGTAGAACCTTAAGAGAAACATACATGGATCCCCCCTGGGAAGGAGAAATAGACAAGATATCCTAAGAAAACTGAGAGCATGTGGGTGGGGAGAGAAGGGAGGAAAGAAGAGGAGAAGAGAAGGAGAGGTGGGAAGAGAACATGAGGGAACTGGCAGGTTGAGATGGAAAAGGACAGAGAGGGAGATCAAGAAAAGAGTTACCTTGATTGAGGGAGCCATTATAGGGCTAACAAGAAACCTGGCTCTAGAGAACTTCCCAGGAATCCACAATGATGACCCCAGCAAAGACCCTAAGCAATAGAAGAGAAGGTGTCTGAAATGGTCTTCCCCTGTACTCAGATTGATGTCTACCTTAATTGTCATCATAGAACCTTCATCCAGCAACTGATGGAAGCAGATGCAGTAATCAACAGTGAAGAACTGGGCTGAACTCCCAAAGTTCAGTTGAAGAGAGGGGGGAGTGACAATATGAGCAAAAGGGTCAAAGCCATGCTGGGGATACCCACTGAAACAACAGCAGAAGGACCTACATAGGATGAAACTAGGCCTTCTGAATGTGAGTGACAGCTGTGTGGCTGGGATAGTCTGTGGGGCCACTGACAGTGGGACCAGGATTTATCCCTACTGCTTGAACTGGCTTTTTGGAGCCCAATCCCTTTGGAGGGATATCTTTCTCAGTCTAGATATAGTGGAAGTGCCTTGGTCCGACCTTAAAGTGATGTGCTAGTCTTGGTTGACTCCCTATGAGAGCCTTATCCTCTCTGAGGAGTGGATGAGGGGTGGTGTGGGGGGAAATTGGAGGGATGGAGAGGAGGGGAAGGAGTGGAAACTGAAATTGGAATATAAAATGCGAAAAGGTTGTTTTTTTAATAAATAAATAAAACAGAGTACAATAGAATTCAAGAAGAGCACATAGGGCAAAGGGGTGGTTCTTTCTTTTTTTTTTCTGTTTTCTATTCGTCCATCCAATAGAATTCAAGAAGAGCACATAGGGCAAAGGGGTGGTTCTTTCTTTTTTTTTCTGTTTTCTATTCGTCCATCCCTTTCCTTTAGTTTTGTGTGTTCTCTTAGATTTGTGTACATGTTCATGCGTGTGTGTGTGTGTGTGTGTGTGTGCGCACGCGCGTAAGTAAATGTGGGAATGTGGGATCAGAGCATAACTTTGGGTGTTGTTCTTCAAGTTCTAGACTTTATTTTTTTTTTCAGAAGGAACTCTCACTGGCCTGGTGCCTGCAATGGAGACTAGCCTAACCGGGCAGCACATCTTGGTGATATACTTGTCTCTGGCTCCCTAATGTTGGTGATTAAAGTAGGTACTCTTAAGTCTGACTTCTTCAAGTGGGCTCCAGGAACTGAACTCAGGTCCTTACGTTTGTGCAGTAAGTTCTTCAACAAATTAGCTATCATCCCAGATGTTCACCTTGTTCTGCAGATAGGAACTGGAATTGACAAAACTATTAACCAGGATGACCTAGAATATCTGATTTTCCTTCCTAGCTGGTAAAAAAAAAAAAAATGGCTGAGGTCAGGAAGGATTAAGGAAGCCAGATGTTAGGATTCAATAATGACTTGAATAACTTAGTACGAACCAATGGCAACTGTAAACTAATTATCAACAAACTTGTCAAAGGTGCATATTACTAAGAAGAGGTAAGCAGATTGAAAGAAAATATCATAAATGAGTAAAATGGAGACTGGGGAGGTTTTATTTCAAACACTTAATTGCTTTTGAATCTGTATTTTGAAAGCAGCATTGCTAGAGGCGACAAGAGAGTCTGAGAAGACTTTGTTTTCTTCAATAAGAATTATGCAACCTCCCCGGAAACAAATAAAAACACACACTATTCTAATATAAATCAGGGAATTGCTGTTAGTTTGAAGGATACATTGGTTCAATTCCAGTTGGACTTTTTCTGGTTTGCTCAGTTTCTGGCTTCCAGGAAAAGACAACATGATGCTACCAATTCACAAGCCCCTCTGCTCAAGAGCAGTTGGGAAACATCAGTGACTCATTTGAGGGAGTAAACAAAAGGATTAAGACAAGTTATTTCACAACTACAAATGGACACTACAAAACTCTTTCTCACCGAATGTTATAAAATATTTGCCAAAGAGGAAAATGGAAAAGAAAGAAAACAAGACATTTTTGAGAAAAGCCCAGAGGAGTTCAGTTAGAGTAACTTTAAAATGGAAAATGATTTGCTTTCAAACAAAACTGGAAGTATATCAGATTTTTGGGGGGTTGGTTTGGCATTGCAACCACCCCCATTCTTTCTTATTTATATACTTTACATTGAGTGTCAGAGAATACATGTATGGTTATCGTATTGACTTAGTCAAAGCCTGGGGTACTTAACTTTTCAACAGTAACAGACTGATCTTTGTGCATCTCTTCAGGGTTGTCACAGTCTCAAAAGGAGACCAATGTCCTTTATATGTTTGAACTTTGAGGTTTAAAGTAGAGGATTCATCTGGCATGATGAATTTTACTATGTAAAAATATGCTTATTAAGTCAACCTTTGTAATTTTGAGATAAATGAAATGTAGAAAAAGAACAAGCAGGTGAGAATATCTGGTTTATGTAACCGGATCTTCCTTTCTAGTGGAAACACCCACGACTATGGGTGGTGGCTGTGACACATTTGGTTTTTGCCTTCTCATTTTCTCTCTGTGCAATATCTATTTAATTTACATGTTCTACTATGTACTGCAATACAAGGACACATTATCCACAGCTTATTCAGAGAACTCACACTGAATAGTTGCCCCTCGGTCAATCATAAATTCTGCCTTAATAACAACACTACTGGAATTTTTCAGTCCAGTAAGCCAACAAGAGCATGTCCTAAATTTGCTACCAGGTCTCACCAGATTCTTTGAAGCTTATGAGCTATTATGTGTTTCTCCTCTTTGTGTCTGTCTTAGGAAAGGCTCTCCATGCAGTGTTGGGACCCTCAACGTGTGACTGACAGATGCGTTCATATGGCCAGGCATATTCCTGGGCATTTCTTCAGAAACACACTATGATAATGTCACATTATTCATATTACTCAATAACACAGTAAGGTAGTCTCTGGAAGATTTATTTATTATAAATTAATTTAACTGTGTTGCTTGATCATAAGAGACTTCTGGGAAACTTGGCAAATTCAAATACAGTCCTTTAGCCAGTTTTTTTTTCTCATTATTATCTACCATCTTCTGCTATGGTTGCTTTCTTGTAGGGATTTAATTACAACGATATTTCATTTTTTTTAATCAAACTCCTACAAACCAACCTTTATGTCCACTGATGATTTTCATTTATATTGATGAACCCTGTGATTGTTGCTAAAACATCTGTTTAACAACCTTTTTCATATTTATTAGCTGGTGCTCTATTCTAAGGATATTTTTCTTGTATTTAGACATAAATGAATAATGTATCTATGTAGATATATGTAAATGTTTGTTTATGTTTATAAATTTATTTATAAAAGCGTGAAGTAATTAACAAGTTTTATTTATAGAATTGCCATGTTTACTATTTTATTTATATTTTTATAATTGTTTTGTGTTCACATCATCATAGGTTGATATCTCTGCCACAGTTCCAGTCTTTGCTTACTCTCTGGTGTAACATGTCACATCTTTATTTTAGTTGTTTATGTTATATCCTGCCTTAGCTCTAGACTAAACCATTTCTCCATGATGTCATGCTTCCTTTTTGCATTAATTTATTGATTAAAAGTAAAAATTTTATTATTTGGTTTCTACATTGGTACAAGGATGTCGTTCTTCATCATTCCTCTTAGCAAAAGTATGAACTATATACAGGTATAAAAATATATGCACTTATGATTTATACATATTATATATTTATAAGGCCACATTGTCATAAAATTTGTTTATACACTACTTTTTTTCATGTATGTGTACATAGTGTGTATATATATCTAACTTCCATATCTGTTTACACATTGATAGTTCTGGAAGTCTGAACTGCTTTTTGACATTTATTTATTTATTATTTTGTGTACCACAGGTGGAAAATTGTGAATATGCTGTGCCATAGAATGCCTGTGGTTGACAGAGGATGACTTGCTCAATTTAGTACTCTGCTTCTACAATGTGGATCCAAAAATCAAACATAGCTTTCCAGGTTTGGCCTTAAGTGACTGTATCTGCTGAGACATCCGGCTGGCCCAAGTCTGAACTTTATAGGTTTAAAAGTATTTGCTTTTAAATGGGACACTGAGAACACAGTAAGGGTTTCACTGAATTTGAGTTTTCAGCTAATGCCTTCGCATTTTAGGTTAGTTGAGACAAGGGAATAGCAAGCAAGAGCAAAATGTTTCCATCCTGCTGAAGACAGCTGACTGTGATCCTCAAGAGAAAACTTGGCTCCTGTTTCCCCCCAAAGAGTAGGAGTCATTTGGGACACCAGAGAGAAGCACTTGGATACCTCTTATTGCTGATTTGTTCAATTTTAAAGTTAATGAATTAGTTTTAGCATCTGGAGAGGGAAATAGAAACTCTCAGGACTCAGTAGAGTGCTCTAGACTACACTACCATCGTCAGCTAGAGTAGCTAGACAGAGCAAATGGAAGGAGTTTAGAATGTGTAGAAAAAGACTATGTCATTTGTAGCCATGAGATCTGTCTCTCTTTCACGGATAGGAGTGTGAGGTTGCTACTGGAATCCTCTGGAAGAAGTAGATGAGAACCAGTGTCACTTTGTGTCAGTGGAAACCCTGCCTCTGTGAGGATGCTTTGACCAGGTTTAATGGTTAGTTCCTCACTGCAACTGCCCTTGGGTGAAAAAGCTACTTTGTATAGGTTCACAGCCTTTACAGCAACAGTTTGTAATGAAATTATAGATGAACCAAGCCATATAATGGTCCAGGCCTTGCTTCCAAGCTGAGATCAAATGTGAAGGGGCTCAAATTTCAGACCTTTGGGAAACTTGTGACCTCCTCGTTTCTGTTCACTTAATTTCCACAGCAGCTAATCTTGATAGTACCTAACAAATACCTAAGACCTATAGTTGACTTCCAGAGGAACTGGTTATGCAGCACTTAAATAACAAAAGATTAACCTGTCTTTCTCCACTGCTCCAAAAAGGACCAAGTCTTAGTTCTCCTTGTACCAGGGAGGATTCTATTACTGGGGGAAAAGAAAAAAAAAAAGGGAGGGTCGCCTTCAGTCACTTCCTTCTAAGGCTTCTATTTTTCTTTGAACTGTTTTCCTAAGGAGGATGGCGGTAATAGATGCATGCTGAGGGAGTGCGGCCATGGACCAGAAAAGCAAGAACAAATAAAATTGGATACTTTCATGAACTGTTAATTCAAGAACAAACGTTGCCAGTTTTTTGGGGGACAACCAAATGGATTTCCTGAGTAAAATATAATTTAGGATCATCTCTTGAAAGGGTTAGAAACTTTTACTATACATCTAAACTCTCACCCTTTTTTTGCTAGATGTTGCATTTTAAGTAAAAATGATTTTCAGCACAGCTGGATACCTGTGTTCCAGTGCTCTCAGGCTGTCTCCATTGTCAGCAATAGGATGCCAACACCTTGGGTGTACAGACAAGTTGCTCAGCAGAATGATGCATAAAGCCTAGGACTGGCGGAAGTTACTTAAGTAGAGAATTTAAGAGTAGTTGTTAGGGAAATCCAAGATGCTTTATTTATGTGCTATACTTATCATAACATTGATTACTTCCCAAAGCAACTGACAAACTCATTATGTCCCTATCCACAAAATCAATAGCTGTCATTACTCATATGAACTGGTACCTTTATTCTTTAATTTTAGGCCCAATCTTATACTATAGAGAGGAACAACAGAGGGCACTGAGTACCCTCTTTGGTGCAGTAGACTGACTGAAATATGGTAGTATGTTAATAAATCATGAGCCTTTATTCTCGTGGCAGTCTATTCTCACAAGTTGTATGGCGTTCTGAATGCAGGATCCCTGCAGGACATGAAAAGAACACTGAAGAAACACTGCCCTGTTTTTTCTGTCAGATGGCCATAGTAACATGATCAAAGGCTATTTTGGCAAACATATTGTAATAGATTTTATAACCATTTTATAGTTAAAGGTACTGTCTTAAAATATTATTTATACCATTCTATAGCTTCTTTGTAGCTTTGAAGTCTGTCCTGGAACTAGCTCTTGTAGATCAGGTTGGCCTGGAACTCACAGAGATCCGCCTGCCTCTGCCTCCCAAGTGCTGGGATTAAAGGCGTGCGCCACCACCACCCAGCCACTCCTTGCCATTCTTTAAGAGCCTTCATAGGTGGTGTATTTACCTGGTCTTTTATAAGTGATTCTGTATTTATTTATACCTCTCCATGATATTTATTCCTTCTTTGTGTAAATGCTCAATTGATTTTGACAAGAGAAGAGACTATGCATTCCCAGATTTGCATATAGTACCTGATAGATAATATATAAATTTAATATATTTTCTGTAATAAATTAGTTCTTTAAAAACTAGGACAGAATCCTAATCCATTTTATTCTGTGTGCCACTGTATTTTGAACCATTCTAATCATGTGTTATGAGTATTATGTTTAATTAATAACAATGCTTTAACTTAAGTAAACCGATAGTATTTTCTACACCTGCCCAAGTTTATGACTGTACGGAAAGGGATGAATGCATCAGCTACATTGGAAGTAATATCAGTATTAACAAATTGGATATAGATTTTTCTGGACCTACTGAAAGTTGATGTTAAATAAAAATTGAACATAAAAATAATTATTTAAGAACAGTGAATGTTTATAATTTGAAAAATATCAACTAATTAAGAGTTTTTCTAAAGTTCAAGGTCAGTAACACTTATCTTCAAGGTGACTACCTGAGTTCTTTCTCTACCACTGAGCCTTTAACTTCCAATCACTGCAATTAAAAATTTCCCAAATTTTATAATATATATTGTATATATATAAATATAAATTGTATGAAATTTCCAAATAATTTTTAATTTCACAGAAGATACTAACCCTGTCTAAATAAATCTTTCATTTATACTTCAGTTTAAACTCAGAACCACCTCAAAAATCTTACAGACCAAGGAGGATACAGAATTGTCTGTATTCACAGATGTCAACATCTCCAAGGGCAACCCTGTTTACATCACCTTTGTATTGCCATGGAAACTATTTTTTTCCATGTCTAGAAAACTGAGTTATGTGAACACTAATTTTGTTCCCATGGAGATCTAGTGGCTCATATTGTCGTAATAGTCAAATATAAGATATCGTTTTTCTCATAAAAAATGATAAATATCTAATATACAAAGGCAAAGAATAATTACAAACTTAAAGGTGAAAGGTGATTTGGAGATCAAGGTGTTAAAGAAAGCATTGCATGGTGAGTGTTTTTATTTGTAGATAGCTAAATGTCAATTGCAAAGTCTACCAGAAGACCACCTTGCAAAAAAAAAAAAAAATGTTTGCTGGGTAGACAGGCCAGAAAATGGTAAAGCAATTTATCATATAACAAGGAATAAAGAACAGTTTAAACTGAGATTTCATGAACTGTCAGAAGGTAGTAGCTTGTTTTTGTGGGATTATTTCTAGGACATAAGTATCTGAAAGGAGTAAGGGATCAAATCGCTAATGTTCTGATGCAGAAAATTAATTTAATTTCTCCTGTTCAGTTCTGACATTATCCTTAATCTTTAACCCTCAGTTAGGAGACACTGAGTGGTTAACTTGCTTTCTTGCAATAGTCGATTAAATTCAATTATAAATTCCTACACCACCCTAAATCTCTAAGTGTGATGAGCTGATGTCTATCATCACTGAAAACATAGATTATACTGATTTGCTTTTTCTCGTGAACTTGACCCCCCTTTGAGACTGGTTTTATCTTCCTATCCATAACAACCAACACTGTGGTTGACAGAGCAAAGGGGCATAACCATTTATTTCCAATGAATTATTCATATTTAGAATGGGGATTTGAGATATATCCATTCCTTTACTTTTTAGATATGGATATAGAATCTTCAGAGGTGAAAATTATGAACCAAAGATAGATTATCAGAGAAATTAGACACAAACCAAGGTAACCTTAGTTCTGTGTATTAGCTATTACCTCTTAAAAATGGTGATTAATTTTTTCTCCCAGGATCTATGTAAATGTATTTGTAGAATCCCCTCAAGGAAGAACTCATCCAAGGAAGGATGAGTATGGGTTGCAAACTGAACCAACCCAGTGATAAATAATACTGCCCGTTGATCACTTAGATTTTTAAATGTAATTGTTAGGTCTTAATTTTAGATAAAAATCCCAGACATGATTACGTAAAGCTTTTTTTGAAGAACAGTTAGCATGTAGTAAGTCATACATATTTATAATGCCAGTTCTTTAAGACTTAACACATAAACTACCACAACCTTATCCCCATCAGAAAATGAATGACTCAATCACTCATGAAGAATACACATGCTGATTTGGCCTGAGTTGGCTTTGAATGTGTACACAGCCGGGCAAAACGTTGTGCTTTAGTAGCCTTGGGGGGATAATCCCCTACCTATTTTCATGTGTATACTTAATTGTGCATGTATGTGGTTAAGGTTAGGTTCACTATAGAAATAGATAAATAACTGTGTAACATAAACTGCCAATCAAAATAGAGATCTGCTCAAACTACTCTCCTTAGTAAACCAGCTCTTTCTCTTGAATTCCATAAATGGAAGCCCCAAACCACAATAGGGGCCCTTGAGTTTTCTAATTCTTGTGTCTCTCTGTTAATCTTAACAGGGTATATCCCTTTAATATAGACTCTCTTTGCTCTAAGTAAAAGTTTCTTGCTTCTTTGGAAAGAAAGAGATTTCCTACAATCAACATAAAAATAGCACATGATTTATTAGAATTTAAAAAATCTGTTTTAAGTTGTTGTTTGATACTTGTACATATAATTGCAATATTAATATGAATGACTAAGTTTGTCAATGTTCTAGACACATTTTTCTTTTCTGCTTTGTTTAGATTTGTAACTCATTCCTTAAGCATCAGTTTATTTCTGCAATTTTCCATTCCTGTCTCTTTAAAAATGATCTTTGGTAGTTGTCCTTGTAATTTCAAACACATCTTTAAGGCAGCTGCGGTGGCACACACCTTCCATAACATTACGTGATAGGCAGAGGCTGGCTGGTATCCAATTTCAAGGTCGGCCTGGTCTAAACAATGAGTCCCAGGTCTGCCAAGGCTACAAATTGAAACTCTTTCTTAAAAGAATCAAAATAAATAGATATATAAGTGAATATTTCAGATCTTTAATTATTCATACAGTGCATGACTCTCACCACAATATAATTCTAGTTTTCTCTAATCCTTTTTTCTATTCTTATACATTTATTTTCATACAGACAATAAATACAGAGTGTATTTTATTGGCTTCCCTTCAGAATCAGTTAAATTTCCTATCAGTCAATAAGTCAGACATCTGCCCTTACATCTGTAAAAAACCCTGCATGATTGTACGTATTTGGATTTTAGTACTGCTTGGGTTTCTGAAAACACTTCCTATGTCATGTCTAACATATAATAGACACACAAGTAAGTACTTGGTAAATCCATGAACTCACGCTCATCCTGAAAATATAGCTGTATAGGTCTTGCAAAACACAATAAAAGGGGTATTATTACAATTTCATATACTTGTTTGATTGAAGATAATATTTATTCTAAAATAAAGCATATTTACCCAAATTCCCAGTGAGGTAGGTAGGCGGTTGGCATTGAGATTGAAAGAATTAAGGAGAAAGCAAGACAGAGCATTTCAACTTTTAGTGAATACAGCAGAGCATCTGAACATTTTTAACTGTCCTGTGGAATAAGCAAGGTTTTTTTTTTTTTTGCAAAGACTACAGATCTGAGGCTAAGAGACTGTATAGACAGACTTCATCAGCAAAGTAGGCTGTGTACCTGTCACATCTGGTGTTATTCAGGTGTTCCCTGTCTCCTTTCATCATCTCACCAGACTCCTTTCATGCAGAATCAGTAAGGCAGCCAAATGAACCAAACTACTTTAAATCACACAATCCTGGCAGCTCATTATCCTCGCAAATTTGAAGATACCAGAGTTTATGTCAGTGGTTCTCAACCTGTGGGTTGTGATCCCTTTAAGAGTTGACTAACCTGCTGGATGAATACATAGGGTTAGAAAAAAATGCAACCAGTGCTTTGTTCCCCTTTTATGGGGGTCATCTAAGATCATCAGAAAACACAGATATTTACTTTATGATTCATAACAGTAGCAAAATTGTAGTTATAAAGTAGCAACAAAGTAATGTTATGATTGGGGGTTACAACAACATGAGGAACTGTATTAAAGGGCCGCAGCATTAGGAAGGTTGAGAAACGCTGGGTTAAGTGTACTGATGTGCTGTATAATATTTGTTTTTCTCTTTTAGTTCTGATGAAATTAAAAATGCCTTCACAAAAGTTTATTTATTTCCAAAAATTAGGTTTTCACGCTCTAATTTGTGGCCATATTGCTATGATTTACTGATAGGGATTTTTTTCTCCCTTATTTTGTTGTGATTTTACTGTGTGCAAATGTAACAAATATTTTATTTAATACAGTGATTCCAACATAAAGTATCAAATTGAGTTATTTTTAGCGTAGTCATTGAGTCTACGACCAAATTAAAGTATGGAAATTACTAGACATCATTTTGTTAGGACATCGAATAAAAGTAGTCTAACCTTCCTTCGCCTGTAATCAGATTGGTGAATAATCCAACTATCATCATAGAGCCTTCATCGAGTAACTGATGGAACCAGATGCAGTGATCCACAACTAAGCACTATGTAGAGCTCTGGGAATCCATTCAAAGAGGAGGAGAAAATATATGAGCAAGGGAAGTGAAGATCATGACGAAGAAATCTACAGAGACAGCTGAACCAAGCTTGTGGAAACTCATGAATTCTAGACCAACAGCTTTGGAGCTTCCGTGGGGCTGAAGTAGGCTGTTCATATGTTGGAGATAGTGTTGAAGCTTGGACTACTTGAGGGGCTCCTGGTAGTAGGACCAGGATCTATCCCTAGTGCATGAGCTAGCTTGTTAGAGTCCATTCCTTATGATAGGATGCCATGCTGAGCCTTAATACAGGATGAGGGGAGAGGCTTGGTCCTTCCCCATCTTAAATGTGTCTGACTTTGTTGACTCTCCATGGGAGCTCTTATCTGTTGGGAGGAGTGGATGTGGGATAGGCTGGGGTAGAGGAAAAGGGGGACAGAAGAAGAGGGAGAAGAACTGTGGTTGGAATGTAAAATAAAGAAAAAATAAAATAAATTAAGAAATAACCTTCAATGATGTCTTTAGTGAATAATTCAGAAATGATTGGAATTGGAAGAAGTTTTGTATTGTAATAGGAGTGGGGTCTAATGGTTTACAATTTTTTATATCATTTTCCTCATCTATAGTTGACCAACAGCATATAATACCAAACTTACAGAAATTCAGAATCACAAGTTGAGTACAAATCATGTCTTGACAGAGAAGCATGGGTCCACTGTCAAGGTTATATATATCTAGCTTGTCTTTCATTGAATCATCAGATAAAAGTTTACTTTGCAGAGTCTTTTTTTCCATTATAAAGTTGTTCATTATTATACAAATCTCTGATTTTATTTTTGAAAATAAGACAATCCATGTATTATCATATACCACAAGTTCAAGATTTCAGTGGTTTCACAAACAGTAGGCTGTGTGTTTCTGTGCTAGAAGTCTCAGTATCATGACAATATTTTAATAATGAAATAATTGTCATCATTAAGAAAGCACAACTTCCAACATGTCCCCTAATAAAGTACAAAATATAATAAGAAAAACAATGAAAGGGAATTTAGATAAAGTAAATCTTCAGTGGATAAAACTCACTTAAGAATGCTACATAATATTTACATATTAAATCTCAAAGGAATTTTTAATGATTTAGTTCTTACTGAATGAACTCTACTTTCCAATCTCTGTAACTTGGGATGGCTTTGCCTTTAGTTAGTTGCCAGAATGAGAAGGCCGGGTGAAGAAAGGGAAGAAACTTACAGGGAAGATGGGTATTGTAAGCAGAGGCTGTGCATTCATTTCCAACTGAATACAGAAACTATATTAATTGCAACACTGCTTGGCCTATTAGCTCAGGCTTCTCATTAACTAACTCTTACATCTTAATTAATAGAAATTAGCCCATTTCTGTTAATTTATATATCACCATGAGGCTGTGACCTACTGGTAAGGATCTGGCATTTTTTCCTTTGCTCCTACATGGCATCTCCCTGACTCTTCCTACTCTCTCTCTATATCTCTGTTCGGATTTCCTGCCTGGCTTTATCTGCCCTTCATAGGCCAAATCAGCTTCTTTATTAATCAATGGTAATAAAACATATTTATAGCATATAGATGGGAATCCCATATCATCTCTCTTAAAATTTTAACTTCAACAGAGTAAAATTGCATAGATTAAAACAGGTATTAAGCAAGATTTATATTTATAATATTTAGTCTACTTGTATCTGGAAAGTATCATTTTAATTTATCTTTTATCATAACTAAGGAAAATTATAATTATAATTATTTGTCTTTAACTCCATCAAAACCCCAGAAGGATATAATATTACCTAAATAAACAGGAAGTACATTATAAGCAACTTCAAAAGCTTTAGAATTGACAGAGACATCATGCTGCCTGGACAGTCATCCAACGTTCTTCTGTAACCTTGGGGCATCCATCTTCAAGCTACAGATCCATAGTATCCATCAAACTGTTCCATGAAGGAAGAAATATAAAGATCTGTAGAGATGGAGGTGGAGAGAGAAGAGGAGGAGAGTTAGGAGACAGAAGAACCTAAGAAACAGAGGTAGCAAGAGAAATGGGAGGATTTTAGGTTTTTATACTTCAGACATTTTGTTCTGATGCTTTTTACTCCCACAACCTGCCATATTTAAATACTTTCATATCTTCGATAAAGATTGTTTGCAAAATTTTTATTACAATTGTTTATTTATGTGTATGTTTCTGTGAGTATATGTATATACTATAATACCTGTTTAAAGGTCGAAGGACAACCTGAGAGAATCAAGTTTTTCCTTTCACTGTGTGGGCCCCAAGAATCAAACTTGGGTTCTCAGGTATTGGTAGTAAATATCTTTACCCAGTAAGCTACATAACTGTTGCTATATAGGCACATAAAAGTAGAATGATATGTAATCATTTATTGAAAATAGTGTTAGTTTAGTTTTGTTTTGCTGTTGTTGTTGAGCTTCACATATTAATCTGTTTTGAGTATGTAATTTATTTGTGGATGTTTAAACCAGTAATTTTTATTTATTCAATATATTTTAATACTTGATAGAGAAATTGGTAAAGGTCCAATTCAGCTCTAACAAGAAATGGCTTTGTTATTGTCATAAATCTAGTAAACCTTGCATTACTTATCTTAGGACAGATTTAAATATCTATAACTGTTTGTCTTTAATATTCATACATATACCAAGAATGTTTTGATGAAAAAGAATGCACTTATGAGAATGGAGGAATTGCTTAGTAATTAAGGAAAAAAAAAGAAGTAGTCACAAAATTAAATGAGAAAGGATGGGAAGGTAGAGAATGGTAAGAGACAGAGTTGAGGTGAATTTTTACAAAATAAGTTGTATGAAATTTTCAAAGAATTAATAAAATATCACAAAAACAAGTGCTATCTACTCTTACAGAAGATCTGAATTTGGTTCCCAGAACCCAGATTTGGGCATCTCAAAACTACTTATAACTGCAGTACCAGGTGATTTGAAGCTATCATTTGGCCCCTAAAGGTATAAAAGTATCTGCACTCAGATATATACCCCACCATATTCAATGTACTTTTTTTTTCATTAAAATGCACTTTTGGGATATTGTCTAAATACACAGTTATAAGGACACTATATATTTTGAATTTGGGGTTAACCTTACACTTTATTAAATTATTTCTAAAAGAATGAAGACATCCATATTGACCACCTTTTTTCTGATCAAACTGACTTGCAAAGACATCTTTAAACAATTAATTTATTTCCATAAAATTACTTTTACCACCCAAATAAACTATGAGGCATCGACAGAGATAATAATAATAAGAGACAGAAAGAGTGTAAAACAAATTTGGAAAAGGATCAGACATGTAAAAATGTTATTCAAATAACTTGGTAGACTCTATGGGCTGGTGATCAAAGTAAATATCTTTCTTCCAAATGCCAGTCAGCTGTATCAAACATTAATTTACATCTCCTGAATAAAGTAGAATTATTCCATGCTTCATGTTCAGGATTAACGAAAGAAAACATCAATTATCATCTAACTATCTATGACCAGATCTGATCCCATCACCAGCCACTCAGGATCCCTGCTGTTCTCAGTGGCTCTCATATACTTAACAGCTTTTTCCTCCTCAGGATCTAACTTTAAAAACTAGCTTCATTTTCTTATTGCTTGATGTGAATTTAAAAAATAACCATAGTAAAACCATATTCACATATTACTTTTCTATAGATAAGGATATTTTGTCTTAGAGCCCCATATTCTTAAATGTCATAATGAACCTGATAAATTCCACCAAAATAATATAACAGAAGATAAAAATACAAAAAGTCCAAATTCTACATTATATTAGAAATGTTCTCTTAAAGCCTAACTAGATTGACAGTCACTAAAATGTATATGTTATTTATAACTCAATATATAGTCTGATTCTGCAATGATGACCACAGACTAACACTCTAAATCTATAAGCAAGTCCACGATTAAATGTTTTCTTTTGTAAGAGTTGCCTTGGTCCTAGTGTCTCTTTACAGCAATAGAACAGCAACTAAGATTTATTCGTTAGTGAATTTTCTTCTATTTGGTAATTAAACCATGCATGTCGGGTAGACCACTGTATCTACAAGTCAACAAATGGAAGCACAGTGGATTACATTGAGGGATGACTTTTGATTAGAAGTGTTTTCTGATGGAGGAAGGTCATTGGCTAATAAAGGCACTGCCCTGGCCCATTTTATTGGTTAGAGGATAGGTGGGAGGAGTAAACAGAACAAAATGCTGGTAGGAAGAGGAAGTGAGCGCAGAGTCTCGACAGCTCTGCTCTCCGGAGCAGATGCCTGAGAGAGACGCCATGCCCCGCTCCTGGGATGAAGCTCCGACCCAGGATGGACTAGGCTAGAATCTTCCTGGTAAGCGCACCTTGGGGTGCCATACACAGATGATTAGAGATGGGCTAAATTAATATGTGAGAATTAGCCTAGAAGAGAATGGGCCAAGCAGTGTTTAAAAGAATACAGTGTCCGTGTAATTATTTTTGGGCATAAGCTAGCCAGGCAGGCGGCTGGGGTGTTGCGGACGCAGCCCCGACGCCGCCCTTATTACTTCATATGGCACCCACGTGGACAACTGCTTCCACATAAAGCCTGAGACAGCTTGGGAAGTAATTCTAGAACAAAATGAAAGCATTGTGCCTGGTTTCTTGGTAGCAGCAATTTCTCGGTTCTACTCTGCTTGCTAGAGGCAAGCAAGCGCCTCATCTAAGAGAGGCTTCCTGACTCAGCTTTAGCTGCAAAGCCTGCAGCTCATTAAGAGGTCCTGCCACGAAACACTTAAACAGTGTTGACGAAAAGCTAAACTCATGCTTTTTGGTTTTCAGCCGTAGCAGTAAAAAAGCTGCGCCGTTTAAAAATGCCGGCTTTCTGGGCTGTCCTGCCAGGACAAACTCTGACTCTTTTACGCAGGCGGTTTGTGCGGTTTGCAAGCACAGGCTGCTGAAGCTCGCTTGCTGGCTACAGCCAGTACCTCAGCCATAAGGCTGGAAAGCTAAGGAATGGGCTGGATCCAACAGGCAAACCACACCTTTAATCCTACTGATATTGCTTGGTAAATGAAAGACTCTTGTGGTCAGAAAAAGAGAGATATACAGTAAAGAGAGATTCAAAGACAAAGAAAATTTTTAAATGGTTTACAGTGTGTTAAAAATATATACAGACTAAAAGTTAAGTTCTTAAAGTAAAAAACATAAAAAAAGGAAGAGAGTTGTTGTGTGTGGTAGCACACGCCTTTAATCCCAGTGCCTAGGAGGCAGAGACAAACAGATCTCTGTGAGTTCAAGGTGTAGTAGTGTACACCTTTAATCCCGAATGCCTGGGAGGCAGAGACAGGCAGATCTCTGAGAGTTCAAAGACAGCCTGGTCTACAGAGTTACTTCAGGTCAAAGATACAGAGAACCTGTCTCAAAAAGTAAAGAGTTGAAAGTAAAAATAAACAAAATAGAGGTTAAAACAAAGCGTACAAAGATGGAAAATACACAGAGACTTTTGATACTGTATGCTATTATGCTCTCTTTGAATTGTTTAAATGCTGAGGAAGGAGAAACAGATGCTAAAAGATATTTATTTATAAATACTGCTGAACTAATCCAACATTGATATTATGAATTTGGATCTAAGGATATGATACTTTGGAAAGGAGTTTCTTATTTTGTTTTCACAGAGGAAGAGACGCTGTTCATTTATTCTATTCCGATTTGGTATGATGGACCACGCCCTCCTGAAGGGTTGGTGTGAACGCCTTCAAAAAATTTCTTCGCTCAACTGCCAACTGAGATGAAACTAGCACACAGGTTATACCATGAAAGACCTAATTAACGACGCCCCCATTCAGCAGGAAGCAGTTTGGAGAGAAATAACTGCGCCCATACTCCCAAAAATGTTTATAAATGTTCTTTTACATTTAAAGGGGGATATGATATAGATATGAATAATTTGCATTAGTATAGATTTTGCTTTATTGATAGAGATTTAAGGTCAATTTTGTTATATGTATAAGTGTTTCTGATTTTGATTAAGGTATTGTGATTGTGTAGTTCATTTAAATATGTACTGTATAATTAAGAAATATAGGTTGTTAATGGATAATCATCGATAATAGTAAAGCTTGTAGTCATGTTAGTTAGATTTTCAAGATATATAGAGATATATTTTAGATAGACATTCTTCATGTCTTTCAAAGATTACAGAATAGGACATTTAATGTTTTAATAACTGAGGACTTTTCATGACAATGAGACACTCTGCTCCTGGCAGCACCAATGTACTTCAAGAGGAAGATGGGCATCGAAGAGGCACCTTATGGAGTTTGATAGCCGTTTGGGCAAGAAACTGCTCTTGCCTGGACTATTGCATAAACTGGACACAGAGAACCTGCAGAGAGAGGACTACTGAACTTGCCTAAGGTGAGATGATCTTTCGGGGTTCCTGATTCATGAAAGAGTCTGCGAGACATTCTGCAGGACACAACAGATAGTGACTGAACTGACTTTGAATTTTCCTGCTTTATGGAAATGTCTGCTGGATAGCATGGGCCTGAAGGCTGAAGATGGATGCCCCAACGGTACAGAGGAACTTTGGGTGACTGTCCAGGCAGCGAGATGTCTCTGTCATTTCTAGAGTTTTAAAAGTTGCTTTTTTCTTGTTTGCTTAGGTAGTAGTGTATCTTTCTGGAGTCTTTGATGGAGTTAAGAATAGTTAGTTATAGTTATAGTTTTCCTTAGTTATGATAAAGATTATTGTAACTTTTACTTGATAACTGTTTTGTTATATGTAATTTTGCTATGTTAAAACCTTTTTTTGTTTAAACTGAAAAAGGGGAAATGATGGAGGAAGGTCATTGGCTAATAAAGGCACTGCCCTGGCCCATTTTATTGGTTAGAGGATAGGTGGGAGGAGTAAACAGAACAAAATGCTGGTAGGAAGAGGAAGTGAGCGCAGAGTCTCGACAGCTCTGCTCTCCGGAGCAGATGCCTGAGAGAGACGCCATGCCCCGCTCCTGGGATGAAGCTCCGACCCAGGATGGACTAGGCTAGAATCTTCCTGGTAAGCGCACCTTGGGGTGCCATACACAGATGATTAGAGATGGGCTAAATTAATATGTGAGAATTAGCCTAGAAGAGAATGGGCCAAGCAGTGTTTAAAAGAATACAGTGTCCGTGTAATTATTTTGGGGCATAAGCTAGCCGGGCAGGTGGCTGGGGTGTTGCGGACGCAGCCCCGACGCCGCCCTTATTACTTCAGTTTTCAACTGCAAACAACCCCATAACTTTAATAAGCAAATTATATTTTTTTCTTGCTTTTGAAAGCTTCGTTCTAAATAGAGACTGATTTCAGTCAAAGATTGTTCAAAGTAAAATAGCAAAAAAAAAAAAATCTGACAAAGTTCCTACATTAACTTCCTTGAAATTTTGCAAAATACTTGAAGTGTTTACACTAATACCAAGAAATATTTAAAACTGTGGAGCTGGAATTGAGCATTGGGTCATCAATCCAAGCATGTTATTACAGAAAAGAAAACAGAATCAGCGAAGAATTCTTTTTTCACAACTCCTATCAATTAAATCCAATTAATTTCAGAGTTCTCTGAGGTTTTCCATAGTCTTTTCAAGGAAGGTGAGAGTTTTCTATTATTTGTGATTCACTGTTTCCCCATAAGAAGGGTATTTCTTCAACTGTTACAGTATGCAATTCTCAAATTATCATAATGAATTGCATCTATGTTTCTTATGCCTTTGGACTCTTGGGTGTCTTTAGGATTAGTATTGATAATTTGAGAATTATTGAATTACATGTTCAGGGGCATTCATGAAAACCATTAACTTCCATTAGCAATATATAATTATCATCATAGTCTCTATGGTAGACTCTTTTATTGGTGGTTTTTGATGAACTGTGAATTACATACTCACACCTTTTTAAGATATTCCATATACTGATTTTGCACTGAACCATTGAACTTCCAGTAGCCAATAGATAACAATAAGCATGAAGCAAACAAGAAGTGAAAACTACATGTATGTTGGGGTATTTTAGAAGGAATTATTATTCAGAACTTACATATGTAGTACAAAATTTTGGAGAGTCAAAGATAGGGCAGGAAAGACCTATGGTGGAGTATGCAGACATCAGACAAATGAAAGCCTCCAAGTCAGTTCCAACTGAGCCTTTTTATAACAGTTGATGCAGACTATGCATCAGTACAGTTGTAGTTTTAAGCTGCTAATTTCCCAAAGGAGCTAACAGATTCTGATGAACAAAGAGCTAAGAAACAAAGCAACAACAAAACAATAAAACTTTGGGTAGAAACATCAGAGGAAAGATAAAAGGTAGGGGGATGAGTAAGAGGCTAGTATAGATACATGGTAGAAATTAATAACAGAATACATCAAACAAAAAAAAATCTGTGTGCTCCAAGACGGACTTGCTGAAGACATACATGTGGGGAATGAGAAAGAATGGAGAGGAATGAAGAAAACTTAGAATTTTTGAATAGTGTAAAAGAGTCTATGATTATAATGGCTGAAAAGGGCTCAAGAATACCAAAGGATAGAGCACTTATTTAAAAGAATGATAAGACTTGTGCATATGCGAATATGTGTAATAAATATCATGCAATTAAAAAAAAGAATGATAAGAGGAGGATATGAATATCCGAGTGCAGGTTAATCAAAGATTCTACTCAAATTTAGCTTGTCTATGTCAAGATCTCTTACAATCAAACTCTCAGAGTGAATAAAAAAACGTAGGCTCTCAAGGCTTCAGGAAAAGAAATAAAGACAAACAAGGGGTGCCCCTGATTCTATGAAAGTCAAATTATCAGCAGAAAACCTACAGTTAAGATACAAGAGTGATAGGAGATTTTCACAATGATGGCACAAACAAAAATATTAACTGAGAATACTGTAGCCAGTAATATTGCATCTACTTTTAAAATAAGGTGAAATAAAGACTTTGCCAAGCAAACAAGAAATGGTAAAATACAGCACCTTAACATTTTCTTCAAAATATGGTAAAGGAAGTTCTTTTATTTAGAAGAGAAATATATTAATGAGTAAAATAACCTTTACTAGTCTATAAAGATTATTGGTAAGAGGAGTTACACAAATCATTCTAAGAATGCCCTAATAATTTAAGCATGGCACAGAAGATACTATGTGCCTTTCATAAAAAGAGTAAAAAGAAAAAATTAAAATAATCATATTAATATGTTAAGTAATATGTAATACAGATGGCAAACTATAAAAAAACTGACCATGTGGGAGAGGATGAAATATAACTACGGGCTTTATTGAATGTATTTTCTCTGTCTTTTTCTTGTGATCATTTCAAGGTTCCAATATTACTCAATAGCTCAGTGCAGTCAAAATATGCTTTATGCAGTCTTTTGGCAATAAAAGTCTGTATAAACAAACCGAAGTAGTAAGTGTCAGAAGCTACTTCCTAAAGAATTTATGTAACCACTAAGGAGGACTGAAATAATGAAAAGGAACTACAAGAAAAGTTGAAAACTGGTTACACGGGGGCTTGTAGTAAGTCGTTGATGGTAAATAATTGCCCGGAACATCAGCAGACTAAGTCATTAGATTATCAGAAATGGAGTGAAGGGATAGGAAACAAAGCAAAGCAAGGCAGCTCCTACACCCAACTATTTGTCAGTGATAAGAAATTCACTTTCCCTCTTAGCACACATGATTTGTCCATGAAGGAAGGAAAGGTGAAGCTAAGTGGAAACTAAATTCAAATGAAGTGGCCATATGTACCCAAGATAAGAGAGATGTTAAACCAAGAACATAGGAAAAATAAAGATCACCATACAATGAAAAGCAGGCCTATTCAGTAACAAGAAACAAAACTTCAAGACACTCAAATATGTATTATATGTATTAGTATACATCAAGAGAGAGATAAACTCAAATATGAAAATAGTTGGGGTTTTAAAATGCTACTTTCTGAAATGGACATATCTACCATGTGGCATTACATAGACTAATAGAAATGGGTTAATTTAAGTTGAAAGAACTAGCCAGAAATGTGTCTGAGCCATCGGTCAAACATTACTGTAATTAATACAGTTCCTGTGTTGTTATTCAAGTCTGGGTGGCTGGGAAATGAAAGTACAGCTTTTGTTTACAAAGCAGCAGAAAATTTATAATGAAATTATGGAGTTTCTTATATCACAGATGAACCAAACAGATGGCTATAAGGCATCTCATCCAATAACTGCTAAGCATACACTTTTTTTTTAATTTATTTATTTATTAAGGATTTCTGCCTCGTCCCCACAACCGCTTCCCATTTCCCTCCCCCTCCCCCGATCAAGTCCCCCCCCCCCCTCATCTGCTCGAAGAGCAATCAGGGTTCCCTGACCTGTGGGAAGCCCAAGGACTGCCCACCTCTATCCAGGTCTCGTAAGGTGAGCATTCAAACTGCCTAGGCTCCCACAAAGCCAGTACGTGCAGTAGGATCAAAAACCCACTGCAATTGTTCTTGAGTTCTCAGTATTCCTCATTGTCCGCTATGTTCAGCTAGTCCGGATTTATCCCATGCTTTTTCAGACCTAGGCCAGCTGGCCTTGGTGAGATCCCAATAGAACATCCCCATTGTCTTAGTGTGTGGGTGCACCCCTCGTGGTCCTGAGTTCCTTGCTCGTGCTCCGTCTCCTTCTGCTCCTAATTTGGACCTTGAGATTTCTGTCCGGTGCTCCCGTGTGGGTCTCTGTCTCTGTCTCCTTTCATCGCCTGATGAAGGTTAATATTCCTGAGGATGCCTATGTGTTTGTCTTTGGATTCACCTTATTTAGCTTCTCTAGGAACATGAATTATAGGCTCAGTGTCCTTTATTTATGGCTAGAAACCAAATATGAGTGAGTACATCCCATGTTCCTCTTTTTGGGTCTGGCTTACCTCACTCAGGATAGTGTTTTCTATTTCCATCCATTTGTACGCAAAATTCAAGAAGTCCTTGTTTTTTACTGCTGAGTAATACTCTAATATGTATATATTCCATACTTTCTTCATCCATTCTTCCGTTGAAGGGCATCTAGGTTGTTTCCAGGTTCTGGCTATTACAAACAATGCTGCCATGAACATAGTTGAGCATATACTTTTGTTGTATGATAGGGCCTCTCTTGGGTATATTCCCAAGAGTGGTATTGCTGGATCCAGGGGTAGGTTGATCCCGAATTTCCTGAGAAACCGAAACACTGCTTTCCAGAGTGGTTGCACAAGTTTGCATTCCCACCAGCAATGGGTGAGTGTACCCCTTTCTCCACAACCTCTCCAGCAAAGGCTATCATTGGTGTTTTTTATTTTAGCCATTCTGACAGGTGTAAGGTGGTATCTTAAAGTTGTCTTGATTTGCATTTCCCTGATCGCTAAGGAAGTTGAGCATGACCTTAAGTGTCTTTTGGCCATTTGAAGTTCTTCTGTTGAGAATTCTCTGTTCAGATCAGTGCCCCATTTTATAATTGGGTTGATTAGCCTTTTACGGTCTAGTTTCTTGAGTTCTTTATATATTTTGGAGATCAAACCTTTGTCAGTTGCAGGGTTGGTGAAGATCTTCTCCCAGTCAGTTGGTTGTCTTTTTGTCTTAGTGACAGTGTCCTTTGCTTTACAGAAGCTTCTCAGCCTCAGGAAGTCCCATTTATTCAATGATGCCCTTAGTGTCTGTGCTGCTGGGGTTATACATAGGAAGTGGTCTCCTGTGCCCATGTGCTGTAGAGTACTTCCCACTTTCTCTTCTATCAGGTTCAGTGTGTTTGGACTGATATTGAGGTCTTTAATCCATTTGGATTTGAGTTTTGTGCATGGTGATAGATATGGATCTATTTTCATTCTTCTACAGATTGACATCCAGTTTTGCCAGCACCATTTGTTGAAGATGCTCTCTTTTTTCCATTGTATACTTTTAGCTCCTTTATCGAAGATCAGGTGTTCATAGGTTTGTGGGTTAATGTCAGGGTCTTCTATTCGATTCCATTGGTCGACTTCTCTGTTTTTATGCCAATACCAAGCTGTTTTCAATACTGTTGCTCTGTAATAGAGTTTGAAGTCAGGGATGGTAATGCCTCCAGACAAACCTTTATTGTATAAGATTGTTTTGGCTATCCTGGGTTTTTTGTTTTTCCATATAAAGTTGATTATTGTCTTCTCCAGATCTGTGAAGAATTTTGATGGGATTTTGATGGGGATTGCATTGAATCTATAGATTGCTTTTGGTAGAATTGCCAGTTTTACTATGTTGGTCCTCCCAATCCAAGAGCAAGGGAGGTCTTTCCATTTTCTGGTGTCTTCTTCAATTTCTTTCTTCAAAGACTTATAGTTCTTGTCAAGTAGATCTTTCACTTCCTTGGTCAGGGTTACCCCAAGGTATTTTATGCTATTTGTGGCTATCGTGAAAGGTGATGCTTCTCTGATTTCCCTCTCTGCTTCCTTATCCTTGGTGTATAGGAAGGCAACTGATTTTTTGGAGTTGATCTTGTATCCTGCCACGTTACTAAAGCTGTTTATCAGCTGTAGGAGTTCTTTGGTAGAATTTTTGGGGTCGCTTATGTACACTATCATATCATCTGCAAATAACGAAAGCTTAACTTCTTCCTTTCCAATACGAATCCCCTTGATCTCCTTATGTTGTCTTATTGCTATTGCTAGAATTTCAAGCACTATATTGAAGAGGTATGGAGAGAGTGGACATCCTTGTTGTGTTCCTGATTTTAGTGGGATGGCTTTGAGTTTTTCTCCGTTTAATTTAATGTTAGCTGTTGGCTTGCTGTAAATAGCTTTTATTATATTTAGGTAGGACCCTTGTATGCCTATTCTCTCCAAGACCTTTATCATAAAGGGGTGTTGAATTTTGTCGAATGCTTTTTCCGCATCTAGTGAAATGATCATATGGTTTTTTTCTTTCAGTTTATTTATATGGTGGATTACATTGATAGATTTGCGTATGTTGAACCAGCCCTGCATCTCTGGGATGAAGCCTACTTGATCATAATGGATAATTTTTCTTATGTGTTCTTGGATTCGGTTTGCCAGTATTTTATTGAAGATTTTTGCGTCGATGTTCATGAGTGAGATCGGTCTGTAATTCTCTTTCTTGGTTGGGTCTTTTTGTGGTTTTGGTATCAGGGTAACTGTAGCTTCATAAAAGGAATTTGGCAATGACTCTTCTGATTCTATCTTGTGAAATACCTTAAGGAGTATAGGTATTAATTCTTCTTGGAAGTTCTGGTAGAATTCTGCATTGAAACCTTCTGGTCCTGCGCTTTTTTTCGAAGGGAGATTTTTGATAACCATTTCTAATTCTTCGCGAGAAACCGGTCTATTTAGATCATTCACCTGGTCTTGGTTTAGCTTTGGTATATGATACTTATTTAAAAAATGTCCATTTCTTTTGTATTTTCCAGTTTTGTGGCATACAGGCTTTTGTAGTAAGATCTAATGATTCTCTGAATTTCCTCTGTGTCTGTGGTTATGTCCCCCTTTTCATTTCTGATCTTATTTATTTGCGTGTTCTCTCTCTGTCGTTTAATTAGTTTGGATAGGGGTTTGTCGATCTTGTTGATTTTCTCCAAGAACCAGCTTTTTGTTTCATTGATTCTTTGGACTGTTTTCTGTGTTTCTATTTTGTTGATTTCAGCCCTCAGTTTTATTATTTCCAGTCTTCTACTTCTCCTGGGCGCGTCTGCTTCTTTTTTTTCTAGAGCTTTCAGGTGTGTTTTTAAGTCCCCAATGTATGCATTCTCCGTTTTCTTTAAGTGGGCACTTAGTGCTATGAACTTTCCTCTTAGCACTGCTTTCATTGTGTCCCATAGGTTTGAGTATGTTGTCCCTTTATTTTCATTAAATTCATGGAAGACTTTAATTTCTTTCTTGATTTCTTCCTTGACCCAGGTGTGGTTCAGTAGTTGACTGTTCAGTTTCCATGAGTTTGTCGGTTTTTTGGGGGCAGCGTGGTTGTTGCCTTCTAACTTTAATCCGTGATGATCTGATAAGACACAGGTGGACACTGATATTTTTTTGTATCTGTGGAGGTTTCCTTTGTTTCCGAGTATGTGGTCAATTTTTGAGAAGGTTCCATGAGCTGCAGAGAAGAAGGTATATTCTTTCCTATTTGGGTGGAATGTTCTATAGATGTCTGTTAAGTCCATTTGCTTCATTACCTCCAATAATTCTCTTAATTCTCTATTAGGTTTCTGTCTGATTGACCTGTCCCTTGGAGAGAGAGGTGTGTTGAAGTCTCCTACTACTTGTGTGTGTGGTTTGATGTCTGCCTTGAGTTCTAGTAATATTTCTTTTACATAAGTAGGTGCTTTTATATTGGGGGCGTATATATTCAGGATTGAGACGTCCTCCTGATGAATTGTTCCTGTTATGAGTATAAAGTGACCGTCTCGGTCTCTTCTGATTGATTTTAGTTTGAAGTCAGTTTTGTTAGAAATTAGTATGGCCACACCTGCTTTTTTCTTAGGACCATTTGCTTGAAACACCTTTTCCCAACCCTTTACTCTGAGTAGGTGCCTGTCTTTGTGGTTGAGATGTGTTTCTTGCAAACAGCAGAATGTTGGATCCTGTTTTCGTATCCAATCTTTTAGCCTGTGCCTTTTTATAGGTGAATTGAGCCCATTAATATTAAGTGATATTAATGACCAGTGGTTGTTTACTCCGGTTATTCTTATTGCTTTTGGTAGTAGAGATTGTGTGTCTCCTTTCTTTGAGATGTGCTCGTGAAGGGTCATTAGATGCCTGGGTTATTGTAGGCAGTGTTGGCAGTGTTGGATTCCTTGGGTTGCGATTTTCCTTCTATTACTTTCTGTAGGGCTGGATTTGTGGCTACGTATTGTTTAAATTTGTTCTTATCCTGGAATGTCTTGTTTTCTCCGTTGATAGTGAACGATAGCTTGGCTGGGTATAGTAGTTTGGGTTTGCATCCATGGTTTCTTAGCTTCTGCAGAACCTCTATCCAGGACCTTCTGGCTTTCATAGTTTCCATCGAGAAGTCAGGTGTAAGTCTGATCGGTTTACCTTTATAAGTTACTTGCCCTTTTTCTTTTGCAGCTCTTAATATTCTTTCTTTAACCTGTATATTTTGTGTTTTGATTATTATATGGCGAGGAGATGTTTTTCTTTGATCCAGTCTGTTTGGTGTTCTGTATGCTTCTTGAATATTTAAATGAATATCTTTCTTTAAGTTGGGAAAGTTTTCTTCCATAATTTTGTTGAAAATATTTTCTGAGCCTTTGAGCTGTGACTCTTCTCCTTCTTCTATTCCTATTATTCTTAGGTTTGGTTTTTTTATTGTGTCCCATAGTTCCTGAATGTTTTGTGTTGAGAATTTGTTGGCTTTGCTGTTTTCTTTGATCTGTTCGTTTATTTTCTCTATGGTGTCCTCAGCATCTGAGAGTCTTTCTTCTAGCTCTTGTATTCTATTGATTATGCTTGTTTCTGTAGACTCTGCTCGTTGGCCTAGATTTTCCATATCCAGCTGGTCCTCAGTTTGTATTTTCTTCTTTGCCTTCATTTCAGTTTTCAATTCTTGAACTGTTTCCATTACCTGTTTGATGGTTTTTTCTTGGTTTCCCAGGGTATCATGTACGTATTTACTCATTTCTTCAAACTTTTTGTTATACTTCTCATCCATTTCTATAAGGGCATTTTTTACATGTTGTTTAAGGGACTCTATTATCTTCATAAAGTCGATTTTTTCCACTTCTTCTGTGTTAGGTTGTTCAAATACTTCTGTTGTAAGATCATTGGGTTCTGATGTTTTCATGTTGTTTTTCGGATTATTGGGTGAGTTCTTGCCTTGGCGCCTGCCCATCTCCTCCTATTGATCCTATCCAATGGATCCTTTAGAAACCGGATCAGGTTTCCCTGCTGGCCAAGGGCTCCGCTTACAAAATGCCCTCACTCTCTTTTGTGGTTCCTGCTGCAGGCCAAGAACCCTCTCACCCCTCCGAAGGATCTTCAGGACAGGACCAGGCTCCCCTTGTGCCAGTGACCTGGCCAACCAAAGGCCTACCTCTTTGATTCAATTGTAGTAGGGCGATCTGCTCTCCTTATTGCATGCCTGTCCCAGCTGCTTGGGTCTGGCTGCTGCTCAGCCGCGTCTGGCGCCGCCGCCGCTGCGCCTCTGTGCGTCTGGCGCCGCCGCCTCTGCGCCTCTGTGCGTCTGGCGCTGCTGCCACTGCGCCTCTGTGCCCTAAGCATACACTTTTATCATAAACATGTAGAACATTTTCCAGGAATGATCAGATGACCATATCTGTGGGTGAGGTCACAGAAGAAGGTTCAAATGTTTCTTTTAAAAAAATTGAAATCATGCTGAGTTAATATCTTTTCTGACCAAAATGCAATAAAAGTGGAAATCAAGTTGAAGAAAAGCCATGGAAGCTATAAAAACAGCATGGAAATCACACAATTTTATTCAGAACATTGAATGCCGCATACAATATTTCAAGAAATATAAAGCTTCTTGGAACAACAGGGTATGATGCAACAAACCTACAATTCTAGTACTAGGAGATCAAGGCAGGAGGATCACACTGCGGGGTCCCCTTGAGCCAGGCTGGTTATATGAAAGAACACTCTGGGAGCCCTCACAGTACTGTATACCTATTTAATACCTCATGCCTATGGAGAACTTGGCACTTTTGCTTAGTTGACCTACCAGCAAACTAAATGTGTCTTCTAAATATGTTTTAAAAGTTACATTTATTTATTTATTTGGGTATGTTTGTTTTTGTGTGTATGTGAGTATACTTGTGAAAGAGGGGGCTCGGGATTATATTAGAGCCATAAAAATAGGGTGAGACTCTAGACTTGATACAAACATTCAGGTATGGACCCACACAATTAGCCATGGAAAAGGATGTGGTAAAGTGGACCCTACCTCCTACTGCTGAACTACAATAAGAGGGGGCATCATTATATCCTGGTGTGTGTCCACCAGTAAGTTCACCTGACTCCATTGGGTAACTCAATCCCAATGACATAAAAATGTCCCTGGTAAAACTCAGTGAGCCACAAAACAAAATGAATGACCATGATTTTAAGAAAAAAAAAAACTCTTCAAAAAAAGACTCAAGGGATGAAAGTGCATAGTAAGCATTATGTACATATATAAAACTGTTCAGGAACAACATTAATGAAAGCAGAGGTAAGAGACCACATGGAACTTATTTGGGATGGTTACAGCTGTTCTGTTCTCAGGTGTTCTCTGTGTAGCAATGAACCTACTAAGTGAGGGAGGTCTTTTAAAGATGGCTTCTATTATAAGAGATGACGATTACAAAAAGAAGATTAAAATTATCTAAGGCAAGTTGTTGCATAGGTATCACTGTCTGTGTATTATGGTCTGTTCTAGGTAACCATTTTATGAATTTTGTATTTATTTTGGATTATCTCTAAATTTACTAAGCTCAGGCTGAAGAAAGTATCTTTAAAATGTGTTTTCTACTTTCTACTATAATCTTTCCTAATTTAGGAAACCAAATTCACAAAATTAATGATTAAAAATTACTTAAAAAGTGGGTGCTCACATTGGGTAACATGTGACCTATACCAGAGAAGGGACTCACATATAAATCTGGAGTCAGGACAATAGCAGTACATAGAGTATTCGCAATAGGAGCAAGAGTAATGAGGCTCAGATCCCAATTCTTAGGACAAAGACTAGGTATAACACCAGACACCTACAGCCCCAGCACTTGGGCAAAACAGGTAGATGCAGGGATTGAACAGGCAGTCAGTCTCTCTGAAAAGGAGAGCTTCTGTGAGTTAATGATTATAATAAAAATCAGACTTTTTCAAGCTTACATGGCATTGTAGTGCCCAAAAGACAGTATAATCTTGAGATGAAAGTGGATATAAATGAATTTTAAATTGTAAACTCACTGACACTTGAAAAACAACTTTTGAACAAGAAAGTGTAAGGAACATGTTACAGGTAACAGGAATGGGCTCATATAAAATGGTTATAAACCAAACAAGGCAGAAGAGAAAGAGAAAAAGAAAGAGAAAAAGATCAAGGAGCAAGAATAAAAAAGGGAGGAGGACTCCAGGGGCCAGTTACCCAGCTATATGGCAAGCCACAGAGTTCAAAGTAAAGAAAGCTGTACAGACGTGAGAAAGATAAAAGCCCAGAGGCAAAAGATAGATGGATGATTTTAAATTAAGAAAAGCTTGTTAGAAACAAGCCAAACTAAGGCTGGGCACTTAGAGATGTATTTGGAAGCTGGGTGGCAGGCCCCCCAAAAGAGCCAAAGAGTAAATAGTAAAAGCAACCGGTTATACAATACACACACACACACACATACACACACACACACACACACACACACACACACACAAACACACAGTAAATAAATGAACAAACAAATAAACAATATATTAAAAAATAAAATCTGGCATCATCAGAGAAATTTTCTCCTACAGCAAATGAGATCAAATAAAGAGACCCACAGTCAGACATTATACAGTGAGTGAAAGACATCTAAATGGCATGTCTCAATCAAATTCCCCTCACACCCAGAGTTCAGGGAACACCCCATACCACCACAGCCAGGAGGTTAGAGAGACTATAAGAGCCAGAGGGAAGGGAGGACACCAGGAGAACAAACTCTATGACCCATCATGACCAAAACTCATATGAATTCACAGAGACGGAAGCAGCATGCGTGGGGCAGACACAGGTTTGCACTAGGTCCTCTGTGTATACAGTCTGGCTTCCAGTTCAGTGTTTTTATGGGATTCCTCCTGAGTGTACACTTGAGTGGGTCTCTGATGGTTGTGCTTTCTTTTGGGCACAACAATCTGTTTCTTTCTGTTTAACTTGGATATGATTTTTCTTTATATTTTGTTATATCTAAAAATAATTAAACATATATGTAAATTATAGGAAGGATTATAAGCCAATCATAATTGAAATTTTTATAATTGGTGTCTGTATGGTAGACTTTAGAAATACAAACTATAGGGAGGAAAAACTAAAATCAGGATATACTATATGAGAAACAAATCCATTTTCAATAAGAGGAAAAAAGCTAGCAAAAAGAAGAGAGAAATAAAGGAAAGAGAAAGAAAAACAAAGAAAGGAAAAAATAGAAAAGACAGGCAAAATAGGCATGGTTCTCAGTTATTAAAGTTCTTCAATGACTTCGTTATGATGAATAAACTATAACACGAAACATAAAAAGACAAAAGAAAGGAGGAAGGAAGAAAGGCAGATGGAAGATAAAAGGATAGAAAGAAGGAGAGACAGCTGAATGGCCAGCTTATAATATTCGCTCCCTAATATGCACTGTTGTTTCAATGGACAAGGTTATCTTCTTTTGAATCAAAAATTTACTCAGTGGTAAAAAGGAGCTGGAAGGCCTTTGAAAGATGTACTTAGTCACCATAGAACCCTGACTTCTAACACTTCTCCCAGCTCTTGGTTCAGGAACATACTCCCATACCCCCAGGAACATGGACTTAGCTGTGTTTGGGGCCAGTCCTGGCCAGTAGAGTGGCAGCTTCCATCTCCTCCCAGAACAGGGGCTTATGTGCATCCCATTCTTCTCCATGCTATTGGACAGGATCATCCTTACACCTAGACCACAGCCTGTTCCCTGGGTAGCTAGGCTAAAGTCCTATACCAGAGGGAGGGTATGCGTGCATCATCACAATGGGACTACATCATAGATGACTTGTGAGGTACAACTACAAGAGCAAATATGACCCCAGTTCAGTTGCTCACTGATATTGGTTAAATGACCGCCTTGGAGACAGAATGCTGGAGCAATGCCAAGAAAGCTTCCTAGACGTCTGGGCTCTCTACCCCGCCACCCCCCTTCTCTTCGTCCTCCCCCCTATTGTTCAAGTTCTCTTCATTTTGTGCCAACCCAATTTTCTGCCTATAGACAAGCCATACAGATCAATTCCAAGTCTGTTTTCCAGACTACCCATTTCCCTTCTATGAAGCAAACAGCCATCTGCTCCACTTTGGTGGCCAGCTCACCCACCTTTTCCTCTATTGCCAAAAGGCCCACTAAGTGTCCTGCCCTAGTTTTTTCACACTTCCTCTAATGTCAAGTCTCCCTCCACCCCTCCTAGTAGCCCTACTGAATCATTCCGTATTCTGTCATGCCCAACAAGAGGGCAGCCGCTGTCTGCCAGATCGTATAAGACACAGTTCAACTTCAAGAAGAGGATTTAGCAGGTAAGGGTACAAGTCCAGATTTTCACGGCTGCAGGTTTCAAGCAGCCTGACCTGATAAGCACAGGAAAGGCAGGATGGTGAAGCCAGCACTCACCACAGAGCCTCTCAAAGTTGATTTCCCACTGTCCTTTTTCTTATCAGGCTGTCAAAGAATTCAGGAGAAACCAGTGACTTGAGGAGGCTACAGAGTCACCAGAAAGCCATACCTTCACAAGATACCTCCGATAGAATCATTGGGTATCATGGTGTTCATAGTTTACAAAGAAATGCCCTAGGATATAAAGACTGTAAGTCAAGAAAGAGATTACGAATGAGATCAGAGCAGGATCTGTAGTTTCTTCCTATGAACTGGGAGGCATAGATGCAATATAGATGGTAATAGCAAGCTGAGGGTGGGGCTAGGTGGATTGGTAGAATTCTGGGATTGTAAGTATTTTTTTTTGACTGTGGGAGAAGTGTTAAATAATTTCACAGCTCTAAACACAACATAGATGTTATGAAATTACCTCATGAGATTGGAGCAGTTAATCAGGTAGCTCTTGCAATGTGTCAGTGATTATAAAAGGCAATAAAGTAGAAATTGATGCACGATATATATATACTTACTTTGCATGTTTCTTAGGAAATAAATGTATTAAAAATGTAAAGAATATTTTTGCTATTACCTTGCATTCCACAATATATAAAGCAAAATCTTGTTGTAGCAATATGAAATTCCAGTGCTTTGACTGAAGATAAACCTAGGATAAGAAGTAGAGTTAACAAATGAAATTCTAATTGAAAATGGGAGGAGGATAAGAAATAGCTTTTTCAAATAAACTATTAATACCAAAATGACAGACAAGTTGTGGTAGACAAAATGGGAGCACACTACAAGGGTAACAGCTAGTAAACTATAACAAATAAAAATACTTATACAACTAATATGATGTAATATATTAAATGATAATAATTTAAGTTCATTGATTATATTAACAGAGTTGAAATGTACTGGTCCAGTCTACATGTTGTGTATGAAGAACTTACTTTAAATAAAGACACACATGCATTAAAATGAAAGGATGGTTCTATGTGCCTATTCACATTCATTCCTTGGTGAGCACATACTTTACCTTGCCAAAATGGATAGAACAATGTATTTTTATTTACCTATAATTCATCTAGGCACATCAATGATAAGGACTTTAAGAGATTCATTTATTCATATTGGTGTGCTGACTTTTCCTGTTTCATTATTTCCTGCTTCAGAATTCTTCACCAAAGACAGAATAATTTATGTATACTGTCAGTCTTGGGCAACTAAGGGACGCGGAATTTCACCCAAAGAGCTTATACTTAGATCCTGAGCCCATGTATTATTTGGTTGACAAGTAGATCTGTGGAGAGGGTGCACACTTCATAATGGACATTCAGTTAAAGGAAGAGGTGAGGGCTATGAGGTGCATCACACAGCAGGTCTGGCACAGGCTGTCCCTCCAAGTACCAACTTTGGAGAGACTTCTACACAGATGACACGAACATTTCTGAGATTTTTTTCCATATCAACCCCTCTGTTTCCCAGTGGTTGTATTGTCTCCTTGTCCAAACCACCTTCACTGCATTCCTTATCAATCTTCTAGCTATACAACAGGTTCTCAAGTGAATATAAGGTCTGTTTTCTTCCCTACCAATTTCTTTGCTCTGAAGCATTCTTCATTGGACCCCATCTTAACGATTCATACTCAACTCTTCCTCTTCTCTTCTAAACAACTTGTTAAATTACTCTCCATCTTTTATCATTTTTCCCCTCCTCATTTGGTAACCACTCATCCCATCTCTTATCCATTCATCCCTACTAAAAACCTGATACCCTTTGTGAGACTGAGAGAAAAATAAAAACATTATCCCAAGAAGGCAACTTCTTAGTCTTTTCCTAATTGTCCAGTGCTAAGCTTTCATACATTGGCTATATGAACATAAGAAACTCAGACTGATGATTACCTAATCAGCCTAGCATCTTTCCACTGCCTTATTAATATAGATATATCTGTTGTTCATAAAAAGAAACAGAGTTTTCAATGAAACCAGTTCCCTAAATATACGAAACTACACAGTACACAGGAGTCGTTCTTTGCGCACACTGAGATGGCTTGTCTCTTGTTTCTAAAACCCATCCAGTGTGCACTTGAGAACTTAAGGGAAAATATAACTAGCAAGAGACACTGAATTTCACAAAGACTGGAATCATGGCCCTTGGTACATGTGCTTCATTCACTTAGTAAACAATGGTAAGTAAGACATATAAGTGAAACTTAGGAGGATGGAATAGAATCTAGGTTGGCCTGGGTTTAAATATAGACTCGGTTTACTAGTTTACTTGGTTAAGTAGTTGAAGCATTTTTATTATGTAGTTTCTTTCTCATAATATGGAGAGATGAGCAGAAGTGACTCCTGGATTTACAAGATGTGAATGATGCTTGATTGGTGAGATCTAAAACAGTTCTTGTCAAAAGAAAGGGACCGACTTTGAAGGGAAATAGTTGTATGGTATGGGAGGATTAGGACTAAAGTTAGACAGTACAGAGATAAACAAAAAATTCCTGGAGCTAGTCTTGGTTGGAAAATAGTTCAAAGCATTCTATTTTACCTTTTTTATTTTTTGCTAAACAATATTGAAAGGTGAGGAGGGTGAGGAAGAGAAATTATTCAGGTAACTAAATGAAAAATTGAGAAAAAAATAGTGACACACAATTCCTTTTCATAGAAAATAAAGACCTGGTATTTATAGGTGGAAGTTTTACAACTTTGACCTGTCAGCACATCTCATGTCAGTCTTAACACACATGACAAGAAGCACAACCTTGGCTGGTCCAGCAACAAACACATTAGACCCTTATGAACAGTTCAGATGGAGGATTGCATCAGGCAACTTAAAAGCTGCCTTTGTATACTCCACACCTGTTCATCGTTGTGAATTTGGAGATAGAATCACCCATTAGCATTGACATCACAGAAAGGAACAGTGTACACTGAGAACACTGAGTGGTGGGATTATGCAGTCACGAGATAGAATTAAGCTGGAGTTTAGGAATGATGTGGTTGGTAAACGGCAGACTTGATTTTCTCCCATTGTAGATTACTCTGCCTATGGGAAAACTTTGTCCTCTTCAGACAGGACACTGCCAGTATCAGTATGGACTAGCAGGGTGGAGTAATTTGGGGGCAGCGGGGCTGCATTCCCAGCATCCAGGCCGCCTGCACGGCTAGCTTATGCCCCGAAATAACAACACACAAACTGTATTCATTTAATCACTGCTTGGCCCATTCTCTTCTAGGCTAATTCTCACATATTAATTTAGCCCATTTCTAATCATCTGTGTGTAGCACCCCAAGGTGCGCTTACTGGGGAGATTCTAGCCTAGTCCATCCTGGGTTGGAGCTTCATCCCAGGAGCAGGGCATGGCGTCTCTCTCTGAGGCGTCTGCTCCCGAGAGAGCTGTGGAGTCTGAGCTCACTTCCTCTTCCTCCCAGCGTCCTGTTCTGTTTACTCCTCCCACCTATCCTCTAACCAATAAAATGGGCCAGGGCAGTGCCTTTATTAGCCAATGACCTTCCTCCATCATTTCCCCTTTTTTTGGTTTAAACAAAAAAAAAGGCTTTAACATAGCAAAATTACATATAACAAAACAGTTATCAAGTAAAAGTTACAATAATCTTTATCATAACTAAGGAAAACTATAACTATAACTAACTATTCTTAACTCCATCAAAGACTCCAGAAAGATACAATACTACCTAAGCAAACAAGAAAAAAGCAACTTTTAAAACTCTAGAAATGACAGAGACATCTCACTACCTGGACAGTCACCCAAAGTTCCTCTGTACCGTTGGGGCATCCATCTTCAGCCTTCAGGCCCATGCTATCCAGCAGACATTTCCATAAAGCAGGAAAGTTCAAAGTCAGTTCAGTCACTATCTGTTGTGTCCTGCAGAATGTCTCGCAGACTCTTTCATGAATCAGGAACACTTTCATGAATCAGGAACCCTGAAAGATCATCTCACCTTAGGCAAGTTCAGTAGTCCTCTCTCTGCGGGTTCTTTGTGTCCAGTTTATGCAATAGTCCAGGCAAGAGCAGTTTCTTGCCCAAATGGCTATCAAACTCCATAAGGTGCCTTTTCGATGCCCATCTTCCTCTTGAAGTAGATTGGTGCTGCCAGGAGCAGAGTGTCTCTTTGTCATGAAAAGTCCTCAGTTATTAAAACATTTAAATGTCCTATTCTGTAATCTTTGAAAGACATGAAGAATGTCTATCTAAAATATATCTCTATATATCTAGAAAATCTAACTAACATGACTACAAGCTTTACTATTATCTATGATTATTCATTAACAACCTATATTTCTTAATTATACAGTACATATTTAAATGAACTACACAATCACAATACCTTAATCAAAATCAGAAACACTTATACATATAACAAAATTGACCTTAAATCTCTATCAATAAAGCAAAATCTATACTAATGCAAATTATTCATATCTATATCATATCCCCCTTTAAATGTAAAAGAACGTTTATAAACCATATTTGGGAACATGGGCGCAGTTTTTTCTCTCCAAACTGCTTCCTGCTGAATGGGGGCATCGTTAATTAGGTATTTCATGGTATAACCTGTGTGCTAGTTTCATCTCAATTGGCAGTTGAGCAAAGCAATTTTTTGAAGGTGTTCACACCAACCCTTCAGGAGGGCGTGGTCCATCATACCAAATTGGAATAGAAGAAATGAACAGCGTCTCATCCTCTGTGAAAACAAAATAAGAAACTCCTTTCCAAAATATCATATCCTTAGATCCAAATTCAAAATATCTATGTCGGATTAGTTCAGCAGCATTTATAAATAAATATCTTTTAGCAGCTGTTGCTCCTTCCTCAGCATTCAAATAATTCAAAGAGAGCATAATAGCATACAGTATCAAGATTCTCTGTGTATTTTCCATCTTTGTGCAGCTTTGTTTTAACCTCTATTTTGTTTATTTTTACTTTCAACTCTTTACTTTTTGAGACAGGTTCTCTGTATCTTTGACCTGAAGTAACTCTGTAGACCAGGCTGTCTTTGAACTCTCAGAGATCTGCCTGTCTCTGCCTCCCAGGCATTCGGGATTAAAGGTGTACACTACTACACCTTGAACTCACAGAGATCTGTTTGTCTCTGCCTTCTAGGCACTGGGATTAAAGGCGTGTGCTACCACAGACAACAACTCTCTTCCTTTTTTTTATGTTTTTTACTTTAAGAACTTCAACTTTTAGTCTGCATATATTTTTAACACACTGTAAACCATTTAAAAATTTTCTTTGTCTTTGAATCTCTCTTTACTGTATATGTCTCTTTTTCTGACCATATGAGTCTTTAATTTACCAAGCAATATCAGTAGGATTAAAGGCGTGGCTTTGCTGGCTAGATCCAGTCCATTTCTTAGCTTTCCAGCCTCATGGCGGATATACAGGCTGTAGCTATGTTTACTGCAACAACTGTATGGCATTTCAAGGTCCCTGGCAGCAAGTGAGCTACAACAGACAACACTCAAGTCCTCTCTCGGTAGCCGGCCCTCCTGCCTCAAACAGTCATCCTGGCAGGATGGCCCAGAAAGCCGGCATTTTTAAACGGCGCAGCTTTTTTCCTGCTATGGCTGAAAACCGAAAAGCATGCGTTCAGCTTTTCTTCAACACCGTTTAAGTGTTTCGTGGCAGGACCTCTTAATGAGCTGCAGGCTTTGCAGCTAAAGCTGAGTCAGGAAGCCTCTCTTAGATGAGGCGCTTGCTTGCCTCTGGCAAGCAGAGTAGACCCGAGAAATTGCTGCTATTAAGAAACCAGGCACAATGCTTTCATTTTGTTCTAGAATTACTTCCCAAGCTGTCTCAGGCTTAATGTGGAAGCAGTTGTCCACGTGGGCACCATATGTAGTAATTTGGGGGCGGCGGGGCTGCATTCCCAGCACCCACGCCGCCTGCACGGCTAGCCTATGCCCCAAAATAACAACACACAAACTGTATTCATTTAATCACTGCTTGGCCCATTCTCTTCTAGGCTAATTCTCACATATTAATTTAGCCCATTTCTAATCATCTGTGTGTAGCACCCCAAGGTGCGCTTACCGGGGAGATTCTAGCCTAGTCCATCCTGGGTCGGAGCTTCATCCCAGGATCAGGGCATGGCGTCTCTCTCTGAGGCGTCTGCTCCCGAGAGAGCTGTGGAGTCTGAGCTCACTTCCTCTTCCTCCCAGCGTCCTGTTCTGTTTACTCCTCCCACCTATCCTCTAACCAATAAAATGGGCCAGGGCAGTGCCTTTATTAGCCAATGACCTTCCTCCATCAGCAGGGGTTCACACAACGCGAAACTAGCTGCACATGTCACTTTGTAATACTTGCTTAACATATATCCTTTACAATAAATGCAATGTACACTCTATAAGATATATTCATATATAGTGTACTTGTCAGTGTTTATTGCAACACTAGTTACAATAGACAATTTGCAGAATCAGTATAAATGTCCACTAACACATGAATGGATAAAGAAAGTGTAGTATATCCACAGTGAAGTTTGATTCAGCCACAAAGTATTTTATCATGTAGAAGAAAATACACAGAATTGCAGATTATCATTGCTAAGTGCATGTAAAGACATGCATATATGCACATATGTGACCTGAAGTAGATAATGGGCACAATTCAGGAAGTGTACTTGGGAACAAAAATAATTAAATCACATTGTATACATGAACAAATTGTCATTATAAAATTTTCCAGCTCGACAACAAATATGCATTCATAAAAGTTTTCTGATAAAAATGAGACACTTGTTCAGTGTGTTATATTTTAAAGGTGAATACTAGAAGAAATTGAAAGAACTAGTTACATGTTTTTATTTAACTCATTCTCCCTTTATGTATTTTTCCTTTTGTTAAGAAATGCATCTACATGGTTGTAATAAAAATCAAGAAGAGAAGGAATAGGGGAGAGAGTAAAGAAGAGGTGTGGAAAAAGATAAGAGCAAGGAGAATTAAAATATACAAGTCATAAGTTTCCTGTAAAATGTTGACTTGTGGACACTGACCTAAAGATGGCAAGAGAAGAAGCCAGGCTCATAGCTAAGGAGCAATATTCTAAGTAGATGGAAATTTTTAATAAAGATTCCTTTATCTAGGAATTTGATGTGTTCTACAAACAGGTACGAGGGTAAAATAATTGAAGAGTAGTTTACAGTAGGGATGAGAACAGCCAGAGAGACAAAGCTGTATAATCCTTCAACGGGACTGGCTCTCACTCTCATTAAATTTTCATCAGCCATATTGGAGGTATATTGTTTTAAACATCACTCTGACAGGTATAAGACGAAGTCTCAGAGTTGTCTTGACTTGCATTTCTCTGATGGATAAGGTTGAGCATGATCAAAATAAAAAACACTGATGACAGTATGGGGAACTCTCCTCCATTTCTGGTGGGAGTGCAAACTTGTACAGCCACTTTGGAAATTAATATGGCAACTTCTCAGAAAATTAGGAAACAATCTACCCCAAGAAACAACAATACCACTGTTGTGTACATACCCAAAAGACATTCAATCATACCACAAGGACATGTGCTCAACTATGTTCATAGCAGCATTATTTGTCATAGCCAGAACCTGGAAACAATTTTGATGCCCCTTAACTGAAGCATGGATAAAGAAAATGTAGGACATTTACACAGTGGAGTATTACACAGCGGAAAAAAAAATACATGACATCTTGAAATTTGTAGGCAAATGGATGGATCTAGAAAAAAATCATACTTAGTAAGGTAACACAGACCCAGAAAGACAAATATAATACATATTCACTCATAAGTGGCTTTTAAACATAAAGCAAAGGAAAACCAGCCCACAGGCCATAACCCCAGAGAAACTAAACAACAAAGAGGACCCTAAGAGAGACATACAAGGATCTACATAGAAAGGTGAAAACGACAAGATCTCCAGAGTAAACTGAGAGCATTGGGGTTGTGGGAGAGGGTAGAGGGAAGAGGGCAGGAAAGGAGGGGAGTGGAGAAAAATGTATAGCCCAATAAATACAATAAAAAAATAAAAATCACTCTGAGATAAAATAAGGGTAAGAATTTAGTTGCCCGAAAGTTTATAGGACACTTAGAGAGAGTCCTGGTGAGTTTTTAACTGAATGATATGATTCATATTTGGTTTTTAAGTTACTCTTACGTCAAGATTAAGAACCTGAACGATAATGAGAAGCAAGGGGACTATGGCACAGTCCAGGGAGAGAGCAAGGATGAGGATGACTTTGAGTGGCGGAAGCAGAAGGACTGAGAAGTGGTTAGCGTGTGCTGCATCAATAGATTTGGTACAAAACAGAAAATTGGAGATGAGTAAAGTTTTGATCTGTGGCTGGGAGGGTTATCTAATGAGGGGAAGCAAGATATGCAGGATTGGGAACTTCTTAGGATTTATGAATTTGACATGTACATAGTTAAAATTCCAAATGTTAGTCACAGAACTAGAAGTACGACTTTGGGAAGTGGCAGTTTTGAAGCTGTCAGTTCATAAATGATGCTCAAAATGGAGGACCTTATGAACTCACTCAGCAATGGCTCACAAGGAAGGGGGTGGAGGAAGCGGGGGAAAGTACAAGAAGGAAAGAAAGAATAAGGAAGAGAAAAAGGAGAGCAGGAGAATAAGAACTTTCAGCGGAAAAAGACTTGCATGGGAGCTGTTTGCAGTCTCAGAGTGGTCACAAGAAGAAAGAATACATGAAATTTTCAGTAAATCAGAAACATAGTTGGGGGAAAGCTTTGGTTAAAGAGCAGGTTCTGCGTAAAATTCCCCGAGTTGGTAGAAGTTGCAAATACATTGCCAAAGAGAATTGCACTTTCAGAATAAAATTTTAGAATTTTAAGGAAATTCTTAGAAAATATCAAAATTGGCTGCCATCCCAAAATATACAGACTTTGTGATCTTTCTATTATTTCATCAGCTATTTATGTTGTGTCTACTAAATGAAAAAGAAGGAAAATGTGCTGAAGGAGTTTCCAGGCTCACAGACACTGTAGCCGCCTGTTAATACACTGGCAAGAGAAATGAGATCTCCCTAGACAGTCAGAAAACCGTCAGAGAGAGGCTCGACTCTCTTCATTAGAAGTGACTTAAGAGCAAGATTTTTAAGGGTATAGACTTAAAAACGGTTTCAGTGTTTTTTTTTTTTTCCAGCGTTGAGATTCAAGCATTGGAGATATTATGTGGCTCCTATCCTAGCCTAACTGTCCTTATTTAGACGTTATCTATAGACAGAATGTTTGCTCTCAACAGCTTCTTAAGAATCACACTTTGAGCAGGGCGGTGGTGGCGCACGCCTTTAATCCCAGCACTTGGGAGGCAGAGGCAGGAGGATCTCTGTGAGTTCGAGACCAGCCTGGTCTACAAGAGCTAGTTCCAGGACAGGCTCCAAAACCACAGAGAAACCCTGTCTCGAAAAACCAAAAAAAAAAAAAAAAAAGAATCACACTTTGATTAATTTTAGCAGGAAGAAAGCAGAATCTGACCTCCCCCAGAGTTCTGAGTAGAATGACATTTATTCTCACTGATCTCATATAGTTAGAGGCCTATCTGAGAGCATTGTCCTGGCTGGGGAAGGGTGGGGCTATGAGGTTTTAAATAGCTGTGTGTAACTATGTGCCACACATATGAGCTAAAGGCAGTGCTAATATTGGCTCAAAAATATGACAGATTATTAAGAAAAGAGGGAAATTCTGTACAGGACATATATATATATATATATATATATATATATACACACATACATATATATGTATATATATAATACACAAATATGTATATATACACATAGCATGAATATATACATGTATAGTTAATCAACATAATGAAAGAGGTTGCCAGGAGAAGGAAACATTTGGAAATAAAATATTACAGGAAAAAGACGAGATTCTAGGTAACGTGAAAAATGGACAATGCTAAAAAGACTGTAGGTGGGGGGCAACTCTAGGCTAGTAAAAGCCTACAGTACAATTCATTAAGAGGAACAGCTTGGAATTTAGAGGTAAGATAATATATTATTTAGAATATAATCAGGAAACAATACAGCCCATGTTACTTAATATTCATTGTTTATTTATGCCTGGTTTTAGAAACTTTCAGTTTTTAAGCTCTTACTATTCTTCCATTTCAACACTCCAGAAATGTTGATACTTGTCCTGTGGCTTCATAATCACACACCTAGACAAACACAGTAGGTTCTTATTTATACAGTATTCTCAAAAAGAAAGTTTTTTATATGTCCTTGTTCTACTTTTGAAGATTTACGTCTTGGACACCCCACACGTTCCAGACCCCAAAATCCTTCACATAGTTTAAACTTTTATGAAGTACCATATATTTTAAGTATGACTGACAAACACGATCCTATATATTTCCAAATTATTTCTAGATTAGCTATTATACCCAATAAAATACAAATTCTCTTAAATAATAACAAGTTTTAAAGTGGTTTTGTGGAGGTTGAGCTCATGGCTATGGAAAAGTAACTTTGTTTCAAAAGTTACTTTATGAGCTTATGTGGAAGTTATAGAAGTTGTAGCCCAGATATTCACATACGCAGTACCAAAGACGGGTCTTCCTCTTTGTTCATGGATGGTCATCCTAGTGCACAGTTTCAGAAGAGAGACACACAAGGATTGGTGAGAGAGGAAGGACACATGTGCAGCCAGCCAGATTGATCTAATCCACTCTGGTGATTAATAGGGTATCTTGTCATGGTGGGAATCACCTTCATCAATAGTCCTACCCAGCTGTGATGCTTATGAATTACAACAACGAATAGCATAATAAGACATCAAAAGGTGAAGTAGTGGCATTTACCTCTAAGGTACCCAAACCAAGAGTTGTCCATTATGATTAAGGTCTGTTCAATGGGAGGGGATTCAACCATGATGCTGTACACTTTGCCAACTAACCATGTATGGTCACCCCATGGGACTGAGGGTAGAATTTACTCTTGCCACTTTCCCAAACTAGAATAATCTCTAACTCAGTCCTTGCTACTCCTCCTACACCCTCAGAGGAATGTCACTCATGCTTATCAAACAGGCATCTTTTTCTACAGACACAGAGAACATGCCAGCAAGCCTCAACTGGTCCAAATGCTGAGGACAGACCATGGAAGTACCCAGTCCAAATTGGTATGTCTACTACACAGCCCTACCCCTAACACTTGGGGAATATCACTTAAGAGGGGATAAGGAAAAAAAGGGGCGATGGGGATAAGAACCAGAGGACCAGAAAGCCTGCTGTAAGATCACATCTATGAAGGACTAGGAAGTTGAACTCACTAAATTTAACCATATTGTTGACTAAGATCTGAACAGGACAAGACCAACTAACACACCAGCGTGGACCAAGGAAATCTTCCAGCGCCTCACTTCTAGATGAAGAGGTGATTAATGACTGCTCCCTCGTGGATGCCCACCCCATTTGATTATCTAATACCAAGTGGTCAGCTTAAAAAACATAAATATACAGGCAACACTAAATGGACTCAAAAGGCTATTTTATATATTTCTATGCATGTACATATTTAACAATACTAGAAAAAAAGCACCCATTTTCAAGGATTACTAATGCTGTTAAAGTGAGATCTAACCAACAATCTAAGATAAAACAAGAATGTATATAAAACATTTTTTTCTACCATAAATTTATGCAATCTCCTTGGGTATAACTGAACCGCCTGTAGAAGGGATGACAGATTTAGATTACTAAACTAGTTACGATTTAGACTCAGCATGAGCATACTGCTAGCTGAACTCAATCATAGTAAAGATAAAGAGGCAATGGGTGCTGGAAAGACAGGTAATAGGATTCTTATAATAAAAGAATGATATAGAATAGTAATGCTTTTGGTTTTCAGTGAGTGAGTTAAGGAAACATGTAGAAAGGAAAAGTAAAAATCAAAGCATCAAGGTAGCAGGTGGCAAGACATCAAATTGAACACTTAGAACATTGCGCAGAAGCAACTAGAGTAGCAACATTGGGACAGAAAGCAAAATTAACACCCTCAAATCAGGTGTTCATAATATCTAGGGGGAATGAACAGGGAAGAGCTGTGAATCTCTCTCTTGCTCGCTCTCTCTCTCTTCCTGATTGGAAGGTTTCCAGGCAGGACAGAGCATTGAATAGAACAGATAACTCCTTGATGCTTTACTGGCATGTTTATACCAGAGGAGTGCCAATCCTAACCCCTGCTGGAAATGGATCACCATCTTGTTCTCAGAACTTTTTGAGGACCCTGAGCAACTGCTCTTCACTCTTTTCAGTGTCAAAGTGGCAGGGGCCGTCCTGTCACTCAAAGAGGTTCTGGGGGGAGATACTTGAGATAAATATAATTGAGGTTGAGAGGAGAGAGTCTATCTTTTGCTCAAAAGGGTCTGCTCTCAACAAGCACACAATCATTAAGAAAATAATAAAAATTTAAATATAAATTACCAATATAATTTATATCACCAGGACCCCACAGGTTCAGAGACTCAAAATGAATCTGGAAGTTCGTGTAGAACAGAGGCAGAGGATGAACTATGGGGAAAGCTGATGGAGAGCACATGAAGGAAGGCCACAGACCTGGGCATGGCCAGCGAGATGCTAACATCTGCCTAAGCCTGACCTTGCAGAACACCCTCCGTTCAAGGTGAAGCTATATAAAAGTAAGGAAAAGAAATCTAGAAGAATGAAAGGCATTATTTGAAGAAATATACGAGCACTTACATATGTTAAGAATGGCAATATTTGACTTAAAAGGGCACAATAAATTCATAATCATGGGACTGAGTGTGGATGTTCAGCCCCTCCTATTTGTCCTCCCGAAAACCCATTTTATACACTTCTACACTTAGGTTAATAACCTCTTTCTTTGTTTCATACATGTATGCATGTGTCTGTGTGAAGACACAGAAAGAAGGCTCCTACTTGTTTTTACCACATTTTAAAATTACTTTAACTTCCTCCTATCCCCATGAGACAACTTACAATTGTTTAATGTGTTTCCCAATCTAATTTATGTTGAACATTCAAATTTCTCCATATTCACCAACTTGGCTTCTTTAGTTGATCCTGTGGAAAGCAGCTTTGTGTTGCCATTTATAAGGTTTTTCTTTTTTATATATAAGGGTTTTTTTTCTTTCTTTTTGTAACTTATACAAGCCAAGACTCAACATTTTCTTTTACTTGTTAATGATGGTCTTACTTGAGTTTTTTTTTATTCTTCCATAAAAAAAAAACTTAATACCAGAAACTAAAACATAAATGTATAAAAGAAAATGAGTTGCCAATGGCACACACTCTGTCACCAGCAGTATTCATATCCCATTAGGGAAATGAGTCCTGAACAAAGGATACTTAGGTTCAGTGTGCTGTTCTCCTTGCATTTAAAAATGAGAACATTGGTGTTTCTGGCTTGAATTGTGATGTCATCAATCCACAGTCACAATGCTCAGAACATCATTTCAGTGAGACACAGGCATTTTCCATGCAAGTGGGAATGAAGTCTCCACACAATGTGCTTGTTGACCATGCTCTTAACCCGGACCAGCTGTTTATTGCCACGCAATCAAATCATTTGTTATAAATAAGTTTATAGGTCTCAAACAATCACACCTCTGATCAAAAATCTCTCACAGAAGTAATATTTTTTCTTTTTTTCTTTTTTTTTTTTTTTGGATTTTTTGAGACAGGGTTTCTCCGTAGCTTTTTGGTTCCTGTCCTGGAACTAGCTCTTGTAGACAAGGCTGGCCTCGAACTCACAGAGATCCGCCTGCCTTTGCCTCCCGAGTGCTGGGATTAAAGGCATGCATCACCACCGCCCGGCATAATTTTTCTTGATTAAGTATAAAGAAAGTATAATTTGTGGGCATAAACCAAACTGAACATGTGAAGATGTAGCAAACATTTTAAAATGATGAAAGATGAATCACCATAATCTAAAAAGTCCACACTCAGTCACATGACCATAAACATATCGTATACTTTTCAATCAAATATTGTCACTCTTAAAATATACAAATGCTCATAAATATCATGCCTTTCCTTATTTTAAATTTCAAGACAGAGTGTACCTCCAATACATTCTTTCAGTTGTTATGGAAGGCGAATTTCAATGGAAGGCAACAGATCCTTAGTACAGAATTTTCAGTTTTGTAATTTGTTTACTCTCTTTATATAATAGAGTAAAACTTAAAAATAATATTATGGGTTAATTATTGTGTATTTTCCTATTATTTAAAAATATGTGTCCCTTACTACTGTTTAATAAGTTGACATCATAAAAAGAAATTCTGAAGATGTTATGTTAAATAGAAATTTAAAATATACATTCTCACATATAATTAATATAATTTAATTTGCTTTTACTTTAAATGGGCATTTAAATTAATATATTTACGTGTATTTAATATATATTGTTAAATGTTGGAATAAAATTTTGGAAGACAAAGCTCTAAAATTCTGATTTGATAATTTATAAGTCAATAAATAACAGAAGGTAAATAAAACAACTTTTGGCACATCTTGAATTGAAATATTTGCCTTTTATTTTTTATTTTTACTTTTTATAATTGAAAACTGAAATAGAATTACATCACTTTCTTCACTCCCTCCAGCCCCTCCCATCTACCTTCCCCAAACCTATGCCATACTCTTCTACACTGAGGTTAATAGCTTCTTTTGATGTTTGTTTCATGCATGCATGCATGCATGGGTCTGTACACATACACACACACATACGCACACACATACACACACACATACACACATGTAGCCTGCTAAGGTTTGTTTCTTTGTTTGCATGTGGTTTCCAGGCTGACCACTTTGTACTGGACAGCTGGTAAGGAGGCTCACCATGGGGAAAGCACCCAATTCTCCTGCCCCAGCAGTCACTGAGTGCATAGAGCCCCTTTTCCAAGGGTAGAACCCAGGGAAATCATCACCCTTCCATGTTAACATGTTCGTTGATTTTGTCACTGTTTCAGTCCTGTATATTCAACAGTGTAGAATACAGTATTTCACAGCCGACTTCTTGGCAACATATATTATTGATATAGCCCTTGGTTGCCTCTCAGGGGTTGAAGCTGTACCTCTACTGGTGAAGATATCACGCATGAAGAACAAAGAACTCAGATGATTTGAGCTGGGTATGATTTGTAATCCTCCATGGTTCCAGAAAATAGAGCAAGCTCTCAAGGGAAGGAGGCAATTGAACAGCCCTACCCATTTCTGTAACACCTAAGAGCTCTGACAATTGCCATCATGGCAAGATATGCATAAAGGTACCATAAGTGGCACTCACACATCTGAGACAGCCGATAGTTCTCTAATGGGACCTAAGGCCCATTCAACATTAGGAAAATCATGTGTGATACTGAAAACTCAGCCGGCTTCCCAGGGCTAGTGTGGTCATGGACATTAGAATAGAATGTATTACTGCCACTCTGCTAGACCAGCATAATTCCTTAGTACATTGTAAGTCTTCTGCTTACACCCACAGATAAGTTCAACTCTCATCCCTTATCATAGGATCATCTCTTTACAGCAAATGGAGGCTGTCACAGAAAAACATAGCTGAATACAATCCAGAGACTAACAGTTGTGGGTATCCAGCCCCAAGTGATTAATCTACATAAAACTCCTGCACCTGTGGCTCAGGAATTATGGAAGAGGGGGTGGAAAGATTGTAAGAGACAGAATTTGTCTTTTTTTAAGTGACATGAATGTCTAATATAAAGCTTTGTATGTTTTAAAGAATCAAAATACCAACGGATCAAAGCTTTTGTCAGGTTATTCTCGCGCAACTCCAATTATAATATGCAAATAAGCACAATATGCAAATTAAACTATTTTTTAGGCATAAAGGAATATATCTAAATACAGGCAGACAGACTAGATCCCCAAAGGTTAAAGAGATATTTTTGTCAGTTCTCCAAATGTGACATAATATTCCGTCTGCTAGCTCATGAAAGTGGCTGAAAGTCAAGTCATGAAAACTTCGAACTATTTCTTCTTTCAGGACACTGCCCCTGAATGAGAAAACATGATTCAAGTTCTATGTACTTCACACACTACAACAAATTCATCTACTGGTCTAATCCTTCAAACTGGAGTTCACAAACCATTTCATTGCAACAGTTAGAAAGTAAAATAGAAAAGCAATGAAAGGTGTTTAGCCCATCTTTCAAGACCCACATTAAAAAGATGAAGGCCTGACTTCTCGAGTCCCTTGTAAAAAAAGAAAGCAAAGTCGTTTGCCAATACTGCAATAAGTGAAAAATCAAACAAAATCAATCTCTAAATGCTTGTGTTATTTTAAAATAATAAAATCCTATACCTTAAGGACTGGGGAGATGGTTTAAGCCCTTAAGAGAACGGACTGTTTTGCCAGAGAACGTAGGTTCAATTCCAGAACTGGCATCATGATTCATAATCATTTCTAACTCAGTCCCAGGAGACCCAATGCCCTCTCTGGCTACCACAAAACTGCATGCTTAGACATACATGTGCATAGATGTACATGTGCACAAAACACCCATGCACTTAAAAATAAGTAAATCAAGTTTTAATAAATTCCATGCTTTGATGTGAATGCAAAGACAAATACAAAACTGCCTCCAACACAAGGCATCACTCACACAAAGCTATGTCTGACGTCTTTAACACAGTCCATAGGTTAAAAATCTACATGTATGTGTATGTTTGTGTGTGTGTGTTCCTCTGTCTATTTTATATAATGTGAGTTGGAGAAAAGTAAGATCATCTCCCTCTTCATATACATCTTCACATAAGGCAAAAATATTTCTTACTGTCTTGGGTGCTCATAGAACCTGTCAAGAAGCAACTAGTTCCATTGTGCACACTGCTAACATATAACATCTGTGCAATAAATGCATAATTATGGATAGATCTAATAGCTGCTTCAAAGAGTATTATTCTTGTCCTCATTTATATAGAGTCTCACCCCTCAAAAGTTTATACACTCTTTAGTCCAAGAATGATAAATATTCTCTGGTAATTGAAAATAACAATTAATAAAAAATATGTCTCCATAACTGAAACACTAAGAAATAAAGTAAGTCATTGTTTTGTTTGTGTTTCTCTAGAACCTCCTAAGTCATTAGTTTCTCATTATGTTCTTGTAGTTGTTTTATCTTTGATCTATATTTAGACTCATTAATTGTCACAGTCTCAATGCCTCAATTTGGTTTTTATTTTCTTTTAGATTTATTTATTTTATGCTATGTGTATGGCTATTTTGCCTGCATGTGCCTGACACTTAGTAGCTGCAAAGGTCAGAAGGCATCAGATCACTGGGAACCAGAGTTACAGATTGTTTTAAATCACCATATGGGTACTGCATAAAACCTGACTTCTCTGAATGAGCCATAAACGCTCTTAACCACTGAGCAATTTTTCCAACCTCACGACTGAGTTTTCTACACTTTGTATTGAACTAGTTTTCAGAAATCATAAGATCCTAGCAAATTACTATACCTGTGCCTGCTTTGATAAAAAGTGTGATGATTACTTTCCAGAAACACAGGGTTTTTTTTTATCACTTTGAAATAATGCATTGTGTCTGAAAATCTGCAGGTTTAAATTTAAAATTAAATGAGGGAGTGACCTCAGATATACAAATATCATATATGAGTATCCTAACTGTTTCAGCAAAATGATAATGCACTCAGAAAACAGAAAATCGCAAAGTTCTTAATAGCAACTGTGTGAGTGAGGCTTTATTGTCATGTAAAATTATCTTAAATGTTCAGATTTATTTTGAGTTGGCAAAGGGATCATTTAAAATCATGGAATATGCAAGTTCTGAGTGAGTCCAGATGCTTAATTTCCCATGATTATTTATAAATCACTTTTGTTCAATAAGTAAAATTACCTTCTCTGCTAAATTTGAATTACCAGACACTTCCAAAATATTTCTGAAGCTAACAACTGTTTTCTCATTTGAAATTTGGCTTATATTCAAAAACTTCTTCAACAGTTGCGGCCGTGTCTCTGAGTTGTCATCAAGCTTGTTTTCCAACTATAGCAGAACAAATTTAGAGCAGACAGTATCTCCGCAATAATTCACAAATGTGGAGTGCCTGAATAATGGTACTGTGCACAACTGGTCCCCAGTCCTAGCACAGGCAACAGTTAAATGACAAAGTAACAAGCAGCTGCACCCGACACTGACACATGATATGTGGAAGGATTGACCCTTAGAGCAACTACATTGATGAAAGGCCCAAGAGATATTGAAGATGTTCTCCTTTTGGAAGGTCTAATACCAGTGGCCACACTTAGATAGCTATCAGAATCCTCATCAGTGGGGCAGCACTGCAATATCAAGCTTTCTGGGCTCTCTGCTGAGCCATTTTGTTCAGGAGAGCTTGAAATAAGAAATCTGTATTCTTTATGAAATTTCTTGGTTCAAAGTTTCTCCAAGTACCTGCTTAGGCACAATTGAAAAAATGTATAATTATCTAAAATACCAGTTGCATTTGATACATTTATTTTAGTGATCTTGACTATAGTGATACATCTAGAATTAATGTTTATCTTTATAACATAAACTATCTCAATATTATTATACAGAAACACCTGAATTCAGGGCATGTGATGGGTCAGAAACCTGTCTGTTTCAAGGGTAAATGAATGATGAGATAAGTAGCAGTTATAGACTAGGACGGGAATATAACATATTTTGGGATTTACATGTCTTTATATGTCTTTCCTTCTCTGGTATCCTCCCTCACAAAATGATTTTCAGCTTTGACCCGGTTGAACAGTTCATTCTGAAGAAAGGAAGAAGCCAGTTCTTACCCACCCTCCAAAACATTGTGGATAAATGAAACCAAATCTAGGAACAGTAGAGCCAAAGTTGGAAGGGAGGAAGGTTTCAATCTTAGAGACAGGTACAGTGGTAGCTTTGAGCTTATAACCTTGATCTTAAGTAGCTGAATGCAACCCTGGCAGTGACACAAATATGACCAGGCACTATTTAATTTCTTATTACTTTGTTTTCCGCATTTCATTATGAGTATCGATTGCTATGTGCTTTGGTCCATTAAAGGGAAATTTATGGAAATTAGGGAATTGGCTCATAATCCTGATACCTAAGAAAGTCATCATTTCTCTCTCAAGTGATCTCTGTGTCTGGGGAGACATTTTGAATTTTTAACCTATGACTGCCTAAACATGAACCGATCAAAGAAAACAATAGTTATACTAACATAGATGGGTAAAAGACCACAAGGTCTTTATTGTACACAAAGAACTACAATCAACTCAGAAATGCTGACGGTGGGAGAAATAATCTTTCCCAGAGAAGAGCACACCAATTGGTTATTCAGTACCAAGTAATCAGTTCTGAAAACATTCATAAAAACAACATCATAAAGAATGAGCATGTAATATTTTTAAATATATATATATATATATGCATATGTAACAATTTAAAAGCACCATAAATTTGAAAGAGATCAAGGGAGGGTTTAAAAGGGAAAAGAAAAGAATATAGTCTCAAAATAAATAATAAACAACAAAACCCTCATAGCTCCTAATTCCTTAGCATTCTCATATGTATCATATAGTTCAGATGACCAGTTATAGTGTCAAAAAGGCTGCTTGTCGCAAGTTCCCTTGGCCCTACACACCACTATGACCGAGTGTCATTCAAATGTATGACAGAAACTCCCTTAAACCTTTGCCAGCAAACTCTATCTTGATGCCCAATAAGGGTACCTGATTATGAGTCCTAACACACCTGCTGGAATCCCTGGGCATGGCTCTGATGAGGCTCCCTTGCACAGCATGGGGTTGCTCCTTTCCTTAAACCCTTTGATTTCACACACCTCTCCAAGCATAATTTTCACAGGTAGATTGTAATAATTCTTGAAGATCCCATAAGGGAGACCTTAATTATTCACTGTAATAACCTCGGATAATGCATTCATACTAAGCAATGCAGGGTAGAATTTAGGTAGTGAACCATTAAATTTAGGTAGCCACTGCAAAAGTTAAAAACACTCCTCCAAAGACCTACATCTGAACTTCGTATGGGAACTCTATAAAGGAAATGGACATTTTGAACTTTGAGAATCAATGTGTAACTGCATGGCATCACTAAGTATGAACAGCAGTGGTTCGTGGAACAAAAAAAGCAAAAAGAGAGGCTATTGAAATGATGCTACATCTAGGCTCACCTCTATGGGATGCAGACTTTGCTCCCTGGGGTGAGTTGAAGCCCCCATGGCTCTTTCTGATATAGAGGGCATGCTGCTTTTGAGTGACCTGATGATGAAGGGCTTACATTATTTCTGAGAAACATGGATTGGGGCTCTGAGCAGATGAAACAGCCAATGAAAGGTTTTAACTAGGGCAATGATGCTCAACCTTGATTTCTTGCAGCTAAGCTGGAGGGAAATGTGGAAAGGGTTGGTATGAATTATGTTTAAGCGTGTAGTCTGAAGCCTTCGCCCCATTCAGATGTCTTGTGCAGCCTATTGCATATCACAACAATGTTCTGTGCTACCATTTGCTCATCTCTGCAATGGCATTGATAATGGGATGTTTATGAGACCAATAAAACACTTATAACATGGCTTAATGTGTCATGGACACATGGTAATGATGAAAATTTATTGTCACCATCAATACTGTTTTGTTGCATCAGAATTTGCAAAGCATAACTCCAAGGACAATGTATTTCTCCAAAGAACTAGTCACATGGGACATAAGAATGTTTTATTATTTTATTTTAATGTGAAGGAGTCTCTCAATATTACAGATGCTGGTCTTGAACTTGTAAGATTCTTGCATTAAATTCTTGAAGGTTAAGGTTATAGGCATGCACCACCATGCCTCACAGGATATGAGTTTTTTATCTTTAAAGATTTTTATTATACATACACATGAGGAAGGTGGGTAAATGTGCTAATGTTAGTGTTTTAAACTTGTAAGACCAGTTTCAGACTCATAAAGGTTAAGATTCTAGGCATTTACCACTATGATTAATAAAATATATTTTAATATGTTGTATTATTTCTCTCTCCTTGTCTGTCTGTCTGTCTCTCTCTCTCTCTCTCTCCTTCCCTCTCTGTGTAGTTGTGTGGTGTGAACATGAGTGCATGAACCTACAGAGGTCAGATGTATCATTTTCCCCTAGACTTTTCAGTTATAGGTAGTAATGAACACTCAATGTGGGTACTGGGAATAGAACATTAGTCCGCTGCAATAACAAGATATATTATTAGATCCCCAGCTATCTCTTTAGTCTAGGGATATATTTTAAATACATGCTAATAATATATACCTCAGAAGTAGAGCTATTTATTTGGACAAGGTCATATTTTACTAGTGAGGCATTCAGTGAGATTATTACTCAATAATATAAAATCTAACCATAAAGACTAATATTGGGTTACTATAAGGTAGTAACATTTAGAAAGCTTCTTGGGACCAAATGAACTTTTATTCAAAACAAAGTCACTGTGTAGACTCCTGACAAAGAGATGAGCAGGGAAAAGTTTGAGTCACTTAAGTATAATTACCACAGCATATGGAACTCAATCTCTATCATTGTAAAAATAATCTAATACAAGAATAGGCTAGACAAATCCTGGCTCATTATAATAACAGATGCATAATCCAGGAATCCACAATCTGTCTGTACATTCATTCTTTTATAGCATCCTGCATTTAACACACTATTGCTGAAACACATTGAGCCTTGGCAGATTTGAAACACTTCAGAGATAGGCACACACATTCTTCAGCTAGCAGTACCAGGGCATCTTGACCATCAATGATTGACATACTATCACAAATGTATTAAAGTCATTTGTTTCCAATGACTGTATATCGTAAACTAAAATGCAGGAATAGGATCATTATGATACACTCTTGAAAGATCTGAATCTAGCCAGACATATAAAAAACTTTTCTCTAGCTTTTACTGCCTTCCAGACTCAGGCCAAATTGGAAGTAGATACTTCTCACATGAAGTATTTCTTTTTAAATACTTTAGTATACTGTTCATTGTTGTTGTTTGTCACACACACACACACACACACACACACACACACACACACACCGAGAGGGGGAGGAAGAGGAGGGAGGAGAGATAGGGAAAGAAGAAGAGATTGGCGGAGGGAGAGAGGAGAAGAGAGAAGAGGGAAAGAGAGATTTAGGTAGGAGAGGTTGGGGGAGAGGGAGGGAAAGGAGAGGAGAAGGGATGAATGGAGAAGAGAGAGAGGGAGAGAGATTTTTTTTTTGCATCTAAAAAAAAAAACCTGAAGCCAAGCATTGTAGATGCATGCCTATTATCTCAGCATGTATAACAATGAGGCACCATGGTTGAGTGCTAGGCCAGTTTGGACTATGTAGTGAGTTTGAGTACAGCCTAAGTTGTAGCACACCTACAAAACAAATGAAGAAACAATAATTATTGGTGCAAAGCTCAGTGTTCAACACAGGCAGGCCATTTGCTTGCCAGCTGAATGAAAGAATACATGTTTAAGCACAGAATCCCCAAGCTTCTTCACAGGGAAAGATCAAAATGGAAAGAAGTTTCCAAAGTCAAGCATTACCAAATGAATTGTTTCAAAACCTTAGTAACTCTTGGCCCTACCTACTCACCTGAAGATGTGTCTGCCTCCTTCCTATTCAACTAATCGCCATTTTCTGAAAACACTTTGAACTGTATTCCACTTTTAAGTCTTGTTTTGATGTGTTAGATTTGCTATGATTACTAATTCTGACTCTAGCCCTCCCTCTGGGCTGAATTCAAATATAGACCCAATATTCAGAGGAGGAAATCAAAACTTTGGGTCACTGCATAATGTATGTTACAGAAGAACTGTAGGTTTTAACCTACTGTCTTGAATTAGAATTATTTTCCGTACTCTTCATTGTAATGTTAGGCTAGAAGACTACAAATTATATTCCTGGATTTCTTCAGGTCTTGTTAGAACAAGTCAAAGAAATTGTCTTTTAAAAAAAACTTTAAGCTTGGAAATGATCACATGTTATGTTAGGGCATTATCTAGTGTTTTAGAAGGAAGATCATTTTTACATACCAAAATAAAAATGTAGAGCCATTGTCCTCTTTGTGAGTTGATTGACTTTTCTTGGCATTATTTTTGGAATTTTCCTTGTGTGTATCCAATTTGATTTTAAAAGAACTATGTATTTACAAACTATACGTATTTCCCTCTTCTATCCTGTATATGATTAAGATTAATTATCCCCATGGTATTTGAACTCTTGACATTGTTTCTACTTCAGGAAGAACCACTTTGCATCAGTATGACCATGTCAAAAAAATGAGCTCTTAATATAGAAGATAAAAGTGCATTCCATGAATATAAATATTACAGTGAGAGTAAAGCCTCCATGTTGTAGACATTGGGTTTGGGCAATCTAAATCCATTTCTCTTAAATTAATTGACATTTCAACATCAAATAGGATTTATGATTTTTTAAACCATTTAATGTTAGTGAAATTGTTTAGGAACGAAGGGCTTACCCCCTAGAGATTAAGGGATTATATCACTTGTCCCAGTTTCATTTCCTGTTGTTGAAGTAAAACATCCCGATGAAAGCAATGTTGGGTAGAAAAGGCTTATTTTAGCTGCCAATTCTGATACAGTTCATCATAGGAGGAAGTCCTGCAGGTAGCAGAAACTTAAGTGGCTACTCACGTCACTGACAAAAGCAGAGAGTGAATGCACGTTGTTGGCATGACTGTGCTCATTTCTCTATCTCCACTCTTGCACAGTCCAATGTCCGGTTTATGAACCGGTGTTACCCTTCGCACCGGAGTGAACCCAACTAAGAAAGTTCCTTACAGGCATGTTCACAGGCTGACCCAAAACAGACAATTCTCCATGCAGAATCACTTCCCAGGTCACCATACACTGTGTCCAGTTGATAATAACCAGCCATCCCAACAGAGTTGAAGTAAGCTCATCTCATGCCTTCGTATGTGTGAGACTGACGGCTCACAGAGAACGTTACTGATGGTCATATTCTTTCATTGACTAGTAAACTAAATTGCTCTTTTCCTGTGGGACTGTTTCCTTAATTTCAAAGCACATGTGTCTTCTCTGATGCAGCCTTGTTGAGAGAATTAATTAGACATTACTTCACTATTCCTTAAACAGCAGTTATAAGTAATGTTTTTTTTAAATTAACTTGTAATTTTTGGACAAAAGGAATAAATTTACAGTCTCTCTTGATGAAAAATTAAGCAGAAAAACCAAACATTCCATGTTGGAATTTTTCAAAAGCTAATATGACTGTGGAGTATTATAAATGATTTCTCCAGTTTCCTCTTTCTACTTATTGCTGTAGTATGAGAAATCACTTATCATTTCAAATATTGTTTGTCTTTGAAAAGGAAAGAATAATTTCATAACATCTTTTCATAACATTCTTAAGGATGTTATTAATGTTCCTTTTCCTGGCTTTATATTTTGTGAAATAAATTAAATTTAGCTGTTTAAGTTTTTTGTTGTAATTATTTTTTTATTTCTATTGTTTAATATTGCCCAAATGCATCTTTTATTTCTGACAATTGTGGAAAGGAAATACCAATGGGTTTCTGTAGCATTCTCTTCTTAAATCCCTTTCTATGAAAAAGTACCATAAATCTTGTCTTTATAGTAACAAATAACAAATTGGTTTAACTCTTCCGCTAATATCACACATATAGGAATGTTCATACATATGTTCACACATAATCTCACTGTGAGATGAGAAACATTTGTCAACTTAGACAAAACTCTTAGTCATATATACTCAAATACACTAGAGAAAATAAATTTCTGTAAAATATAGGCACTTTTTCTTTGGACATTCATTAGTTTGAGATAGGAATGCTCATTATTTTCTCCAACCTAGAAATTACACAATAAATCAAGATACGGTTAAAATTATTTTGCACTACTAAATCCTCACAATCAAGTTTTTATAATAGCCATCACATCTGAGGCCATTTTTTTTGTTATTTTTTTTTTTTTGTAGCTCATTTTAGATAGTTTTAATCGAATAAATTCTATCAAGGTCATTCCTGAGATGTCAGACTTGGAACTGTCAGCACAACTGCAAGTGTTTTTAAAAGGGGAATTTTCTTTTAAGTGACTGGAGGTAAATAGTTCTTTCTATGCATGGGGTTAAAGATGGTGTGAATCCTGCCACAATACAAAAGATAATATCTAATTAAGGCACATTTCCAGATTTGTTTGGATTGAACCAAACTTTTTACAATCAGTAAAGTCAAACACACTTTTGTGTGAAGTTTTATAGTAAGAAGGTTTAAATGGGTTCCTTTCTCTGCTGATTTTTCTTACCCCCATATATATGCTGATCTTAAAGATGATGGAAAATAAAAGCCAAGCTTAGCTAAGCTGATTTCTTTCCACCCTGTCAAGATTCAACTTCAATCCTTTTGCTTTTTTTATCCTTGCAAGTACGCCTTTCCCATCAGCTGTAGGTGATAGTTTTTCTTATACCAAAACCTCATCAGATGTTGCAAGGTCATAGAGGACGATATCTGCATAAGATGGTACTGGAAATGCAATTTCCTGGGATATTCGCCATTAGGGAAAGGGAAATAGTCCAGTCTGCAGGATGATGATTACCTAGAAAGTACTAAGATTACAAGGATTAACCCAACACAAAATGCCAGTTGTGGTGCTATGTTCTTGTAATCTGAGTGTCCCAGATGAAGAGCTAAGCAGATCCCTGCGACTCACTAGTCAGGCAGCTTAGCCTACATGGAAAGTTCTAGGACAGTGAGAATGCTCCTGTACCAAGAGGAAGGCAGGTGGTGACTGAGGAAAACACTCAAGACTGTCTTCTGAACTACAAACACATACACAAACAGACATTTACATACCAATGTATGCACAAATACATGGAAGTTATTTAATGGTTAAGTGTTAATCACATCTATCATTGTTGGCAGAACTATTTATTGCCTCACTTCTGCACCAGCTTCCTTACCATCAGGCAACAACAAATACCCAGCCAGAATGTAAGCATATTCAGCTTATTTAATCGACTGGTTTAGTATCGAAACGTGTTTCAAACAGTTAAGTCTGTTTTGAATAGAGTGTCTGCAAATGAGGCCACAAAAATGTGTGAGTTCATGTCTGAATCAAATATTTAGCTTAGTTTTGTTTGCTTATGCTTCACAGAGGACATGAGAATAGAAATCACTTTTAAGTGGATGATTCATATCTTAGTTCATAATGTTGTAACCTTTCCCAGGGCCAATTGCAGTTTCATTTCATAAAGACATAAACACGAGTCTTCTGTTAAGGCCGAATTTCGATTTCTTCTCAAGATGATTTTCACTTTGGGGTAAAGATTTCAGTATATAGATGCTTTACACAGATTTCTTATCCTTAAAGGAATGTTAAGTGGTTAGGACAACATATATGAAGACTTCATATATATTCTCACTTGCAAGCATACAGACACATAGCATCTTCAGGTTCCAAGAATCAACAGAGCAGATAAAGGAGAAAGGGCAACATCTTCACAACAACTGAACATTATAATCCTGTTCGTTTCATGGTTACAGTTTAAGAAGAAGCCTACATGAACAATATGTCTTTGGAGGCCACCCAAGATGGCTTAGGTGGTACCTTTGTTACATTATACCCTCAACAGTTCTAATCATTGTCTTTTTCAAGAGAGTTTTGTCAGTAGATCTAATATAGACTCTTTAACGGTAGATGATGTACCTCAGGCTCTAGAAGGCAACATTTGATATCAGTTATTTAAATGCATTTTTATATAACAAATGCAACTCCAATAAACATTTAAATCACCATTCCCTTCATATATATAAAAATATATAATTTATAATTAATACATATAAATATAAGCACATATAATTATATAATATGTAAGTGTATATTATATAATTATAATTGTATATCAGTATTGCTGCACTATCTGAAATAACACTCAGTATTCTGTTAGAATCAGGTCCTTCTAATAAAATTTTAAAAACCTCTGTAAAAGAATTTTAGGTTAATTATGTCTACTATTGCCTCTTAGATATTAAAAAATAAATCTCTTTTTAAAACACACAGTTAAAATTTTCTTTTTCATTTGTTGGTTGAGGATTTCACACAGGAAGGACATACCCGCCACATAACTGCTGTGGTTATCTGCATGAAACATTTACAAGAGTAAGTCAGTTAGAGATTCTGCCATGGTTTGTAGTGGGCCTTCAGAGATCCCACCACCAGCTGAAAAACTATTGGCGGTTGATGGCTGCTATTGGATGCATCTTAGTGTTTTATTACTGTGAAGAGACACCGTGACTCTTATAAAGAAAAACATTTAGTTGGGAGAATTTTAATGACTGTTTCTATTTCTTTAGCAGTTGTAGGTTTATTTAATTTGTTTATCTGGTCTTGATTTGATTTTGGTAAGTGTTATTTATCCAGAAAATTGTCTATTTCCTTTAAGTTTTTAATACGTTGTGAAGTACGTGTTTTTGAAATATGGCCTAATGATTCTCTGGATTTCCTACATATCTGTTGTTATGTTCCCCTTTTCATTTTTGATTTTGTTAGTTTGGATATTCTCTCTCTGCTTTTTGGTTAGTTTGGATTAAGGTTTGCCTATTTTGTTAATTTTCTCAAAGAACTCACTCTTTATCTCATTGGTCAATGTATTGTTAGAGCCAGTTTCCCTGTCCATAGAAACAGAACGGACAGAACGTGAAGGTATTTATCTATTCCAAGGCATACTGAGTCCCTCAACCATGGAGACCAAGACATATAAGCTCTAAAGATGGCAACCCATAGAGAACCAGTAGACCACTGTCATATTTCTAGTCTCAGTCCAAGGACCTGAGAAACAAGAGCATCAGTAATAAATATCTCTTCCCAAGACAACATTCAAAGGCACAAAAAAACTGACACTAAGACTCACTGAGAAAAAGAGAATTCTTCCTTAGTCATCCTGTGTTCTGGTCAGGTATTTAAGTAATTGAATATAATGTTCATTGACACTATGGAGGAGGCATAGTAAATTTCTCTTACCATCCCCGGCTCAGAACAATCATTCAATTATCAATAAAGAACAGCTGATAAGTTGGGTCCTTTCTGTGGTCTATTACAAAGGAATACACAGCCAAGGCTTTAATTCCATCGTGTAGGGTCCTAGTCATGTCAAACTTCTGAGTCATACCTTATCCTCTAGCTCTCTTGACCTAGAAAACATGTATAACATGGAATGGATGATTTTTAAGAGTCCATTTGGCACTGCCTTCTCCACCTCCTCCTCCTAATTTTTGGGTATTCATAGATAGCTCATTCTTCTAGCCCCCAATGTTCTTATGGAGTCTCACCAGGGGCGGCCCATCACACAGAATATGTACTTTTTGAAGTTTAAAAAGCAACTTTTGCCCTTCATTCTTTAACCTGGAATCTCAGCAATTCTGCCTCTCCAAACCAGACAGCATAGAAAATGAGGGACATGGATGCGGTGTTGCAGTGGTCATCTGAAATTTTCCTAATACTTCTTTCTTCAGTTCTGCCCATAGCTTAAGTGTCAGCACAATCACCAAAATCAAGACAAATGGCATAAGAGCAAGTCTGGCTATGCTGGATCTAAACAGATCTCATGTCAGGTAGTGAGAATCAGGGGCCTACATTTTCGATGTAGATTTGTTTCTTTTTTAAGCCCTCCAACCAATGCCATTTACAAGAATTATTTACAATCTACACGTTATTCATTCATAGATGTTAGCGCCTTTTGTACCTATATTGAATAAATAGATATATAACTTCATGCTGGTTAGTTTTTGTCAACTTGTCACAAACTAGAATCATTTGAGCAGAGAGAATCTTAATTGAGAAGATTGAGAATTGGCCCACAGTCAAGTCTATGGGGGCATTTTCTTGATTTTTAATTGATATGAGAAGATCCAATCCACTGAGAGCAGTGATAGCCAAGCAGGTACCCCTGGCTTGTATAATACATGACTGAGCCATTCGGGAGAAGCTTGTAAGAAGTGTTTCTCCATGGCCTCTGTATCAGTCCTATCTTATTTCCTACTTGAGTTCATACCCTGACTTCCCCTCATGATAGAGACAGGGATGTCAATATTAACATGATATTTTTGAGACAAACATGAAAGGAAAGTTTATGGCTTAATGGTGGTGTATTTATTGGTCATATTGGCAAGTGGCTACTTTTTTAAGCTATAAGGTGAAATAAATCTTTTGCTTCCCCAAGTTTCCTTTGATCATGACTGTTATCACAGCGATAGGAAGTAAACTAAAATAGAAGTTGGTATCAGAGAATAGACTATTTGTGTAGAAGACTCGAGTTTGTTGCTTTTAGAAGATTGTGGTAGTGTTTGAAACTTTGGGCTGTAAAACCCACTAATGCTTAAAGTCTAATGGGGCGTTCAATGGGAACAAAAAGAATAACCAGAATGCTGAGATAAATGTAAATGAGGTCTGGATTTGAAAAGCCAGAGTCTCTCAAACAACTCATTGAGCCATTCATGTGATATTTCTACTAAGAATCTGTGTTTCTGGTCAGTTGGGGCTAAAGAGACTCATCTATGACTAATAAGAGAGGAGCAATACTAAGGGGAAATATTCTAGGAAATATTTCTTACGCTCAGCACACAGAAACTGTGGTTCAGAGTTTGGGGAAAGGATACATATCAGGCTGATAGTTGTACTTTGTAAATTGTTAGTGTCTCACAAGGTACCACTTTGAAGACATGAAGGGGTCATATGGAGAAACTGAGCCTTGACACTTAGGGCAATGCTGAAGTCCCGGATAGGCCAGAATAGGCCATTGGTATGGGTTCAGCCTCAGTGTCAGGGGAAATGTCAAGACTGAAGGGGCATGGAGATGGGCTGATGCATTATATGGTAGGTTGGAGTCCCTAAGTGAGGGCAGGAAATGCCACTGATGAAGGCGCAACCACAGTTACAATACTTACCCCAGCACATTGAAGACACCTGAATATGGGGCTGACTACCAAGGACAGCAGCAGGTGTGAACTGGAGCCAGGCTGAACAGACAAGTTTCATATATTGAGGATGACAGACCCAGTAAAGCCTGTCTGCCTGAGTCTTTCGCATCTCAAAAGATTGTGAGTGAGTGATTCCCAGACACTGGGCATAAAACTGTCAGCACTGTTGGTGTTTCATTCTTGTTGTTATTGTTGTTGTTGTTTGGGTTTTGCTTTGGTTTGATTGTACCTGCTTCCTTGTTCTGTCTTGGCACAGGAAAATATGTAACTTATTTATTTTGACTTTACAGGAGCTCACCATGGACAAGCTTTGGATATTTAAGGAGAAGTGAGACTTTTAAAGTGTTGGGATTTTTAAAAGACCATGCACTTTTTTAAAGTTACATTATGTTTTAGTTTATATTAAATTAAGGTATTATGGATAAACAGGAATGAAAGTTTATGGTTTAAGAGAAATTTGTTTTCTATCAAGTTGACAAGGGTTTAATTGTGCTGTTTAATCTTTGTCAACTTGACACAAACTACAGACATTTAGGGAAAAGGTACCTGGGTGGGATAGACGAGAGGTGGGGGAGGAAATGGGAAGAGAGGAGGAAGGGGAAACTGTGGTTGGTATGTAAAATAAATGAAAAAATTTAATCATCCCCCCCCCAAAGATGTCCTTAAGACTGGCCTGTAGGCAAATTTGTGAGCATTTTCTAGATTAGTTATTGATATGGGCAAGTATAAGCCTACTCTGGCTAGTGCCTCATCTGAGTGCTGGGATGTCTGAGAAGGAAGTCTAGCCACAGAAAAGAAACCAGTAAGTAGCATTTATCTATAGTCCCTGCTTCAGTCCCGGCTTTCAGATCCCTGCCCGAGCTCCTGATTGACTTTCTGCAATGATGCACTGTGATCAGAGAGTTCCAGACAAGTAAAAAGTTCACTTCTCAGCATCAAGTTGCTTTTGCTCATGGTTTACATCACTGCAATAGAAAGCAAATCAGGACAAATAACAAAATAATTCAATGACAAAATTAGAGGTTTTCCGATAAGTACACTCAACTTTTTCTCTTTAATAAATTCTACTTTGATAAGCTCATCTCTCATTTCTATCCCTTTAATGAAAAATAAAAACAAAAAATATTTTATTCAAATTTTTATGAAATTTATAATGTCTGGAACTATGAATCATGTTCCCCTAAATATTGCCTTCTTTTCTTCTGTGGAGCACAGAAACATATATGAAGTGTTTCCATTCATCTGGAAGCAAGAGGCAAACTCTGTTAATACTGTGGAAGATTCAGAAAATAATGAAATGATTGTTGATAAATGGAAATCTTTTTCTTAGCCCACTCCAGGACAACGTGGGTTAAAGGAAAAAGAAAAGCTTTTTTGAGATTATCAATAACAGTTATTGAGGACATAAATTTCCACTACTAAGATTATTTTTTGAAATATTCAATTATTATCCAAATTACCAGCCATAGAAGGTTCAGATAAATAAAGGTGGGCCAAAATATTTTAAGGTAGAGCCAAGTCAGTACAAATCTATTTTCTTTGATCAAAGACATAGTTCGAATAGATGGGCTTCACTCAGTCTTAGCCTCAATATCTCAGAGGAAAAAAAAAGAAAAAAGAAAACATGAAGAAGACAGACAAAGAGGTGAAGTTTAATGGTTCCTAGCCAATTTCCTGCAGGCCTATCTTCTGCAAAATTCTGTGGGAATCAGCTCCTCTCAGTATTTGAGGCAATCAATCCAAATGCAAGCTGAGATGGCAGCTCAGACCGCAAGTCCGGAGAGGCTCAGTCAGAGTCTCAAATCCCATTCCCCTGATCATTGAAGTGGAAGAGCTCCAGTCAATAAATGCTGAGGCAGTAGGAAAAGGATGGCATATCTGGCATATCTTACTGCTTTTAGGACACTGGGCTTGGCCCCAAGGCCTTGCGTGTGACTGGAGAAAAGCCAGCACTTTTTCAATTAAGTTGCTTAAAAACTACCGAGTCTAAGGGTCAGGATTTTGGTATCAGTTTCTGGTGGCAAGTTCTTCTAGATCTCTGACCCAAGTCTTAATGGTTAACTAAGTAAGTGTAGACCCAGAAAATATTAACAGCAAGAGCTGTTCTTGCCATATAGCCATTGTCTTTTTGTGCCAAATACAGGCACCTTTATTCTATTAGTGGTAGAAATATGAATTGGTACAAATATGACAATGTCAATAATTTATCACTAGCCAAGAAAGTCATAATAGGTATTTCAATTCAGAATTTGCCTTCTAAAAGTTTGCCTTACAAATTTATTTGTACTTACACACAAAAGTAATTGTAGCAAGTATTCATTACAGCACTTTTCTTAATCCAACAAACTATAAACCTAAGTGCCTGGCAAAAGGATATGTATGGTTAAATATGTATGCATATTTGTGAATAAAATTATTTGAAGTTGTTAAACAAAATATGCAAGTTTTTAGACTAAAATAAAAATAGCCAACATATATTCCTCAATGTATCTTTGACAGGAAATCAACTGACAGGATATTTCAAAACATATTAATCTATTGTAAAATAGTAAATTCTTGACAATTAAAGGTATTAAGAATGTATCCCTAAAATAAAAATATTTATTAAATAAGTGGCCACAAATATTCAGTATTGTTTATGATTCTGATACTTCCAAGTTAATGTTAAAGTTGTTGTAGGTGTTTATACAAGAAAAGCTCAATTAATACAGTACAGAAATACTCAGTTTAGAAAAGAAGGCATGATGACTTACAGCCTGATACATAAAGCTTTTTTTTTATTTTTTTTTATTGCGAAAAGAAGAAAAAAAAACATAAACAAAAAACAAGTTTCCACCTCCTCCCAGCCTCCCATTTCCCTTCCCCTCCTCCCACCCTTCTCCCCCTCCAACCATCCTTCTCCCCTCCTCCCACCCTTCTCCCCCTCCCCCCACTCCTCTCCCCCTCCCTCTCCAGTCCACAGAGCAGTCCGGGTTCCCTGCCCTGTGTTAAGTCCTAGGTCCTCCCCCTTCCGTCCATATCTAGGAAGGTGAACATCCAAACTGGCTAGGCTCCCACAAAGCCAGCACATTAAGTAGGATCAAAACCCCCTGCCATTGTCCTTGGTGTCTCATCAGCCCTCATTGTTCGCCATGTTCAGAGAGTCTGGTTTTATCCCATGCTTTTTAGAGGGGCTCCCTAGTGCCCAAGATGAGGTTCCCAGTTAGTTCCTTGGGCAGCTGAGGATTGGGAACCTGAAATGACCCTATCCTAGAGCAATACTGACGAATATCTTGCATATCATCATAGAATCTTCATCTGGTGATGGATAGAGATAGAGACAGAGACCCACACAGGAGCACTGGACTGAGCTCCCAAGGTCCCAAGGAGGAGCAGAAGGAGGGAGAACATGAGCAAAGAATTCGGGACCACGAGGCGTGCATCCACCCACTGAGACAGTGGAGCTGATCTACGGGGAGCTCACCAAGGCCAGCTGGACTGTGACCGAAAAAGCATAAAGCTTTTAAAGTTACATTCCAGTGCTTGTCATAATCAGGATACTCTCAGAGCTTTACAGTTTGCATGTATGGTTATTGGATGGAAACAAATGCTCAGAAATACACCTATTTTGGGGGTTCTGGTGCCCCAGAATTCCAGGCTGCAGATAAAACACCAGATACGGGTTGTGGACTACCAGGCACCAATGACATTTTGGTACTTGAAACTTTGTTGAAGAAAAAGAGTTAATCTACATAATTTTCTGAGGTCCAAGATTTTAAAACCCAAATGGTATATTATACAACCAACATATCCTGGATGTTTTCAACAAAAATACTTATAAAAAGTACAATACTAAACACATGAGGATGTGATAAAAATATTCTAAGAACAATAATAATAAACAAACAAACAAACAAAAAAAAAACAAAACCAGAGTGGAAGAAGAACTGACCTTGCAAGCAAGCTGGTTGGTTTGCTGTCCTTGCTTCATTTTGGTTTCGTTTACAGACCAATGCTAATAGCAAGTATGTTTTTTCTGAGGCACAGAATAGGCCCAGCTGCAGGAGGGTGTAGCTGGGATGTGATGAGACAGTGGGGGCTTGCATTGCAGCTCCCTCACACGTGTGTCCATCAGCTTGTTTTGGGATAAGTCTTTGCAGATATGATGAGATGAAAATCTTGGAATGAGATTATTTTGTTTAACCAAGTGGACTAAAAGCTCAACGAACTGTGTCCTAGTAAGAATCAAAGGTCAAGACAGAGTGACACACAAAATTGGTGATGGAGATGAAGGGGCAAATTTGGTCAGGCAAACCTATGAACTTACTAAAGACAAGTGTTTCTGCCATTGAAGAAAGGCCAAAATCAATGTCTGTGGCAAAATCTTCACCAGAAGCCGGGCAGTGATGGCGCACGCCTTTAATCCCAGCACTCGGGGGGCTGGAGAGATGGTTCAGTGGTTAAGAGCATTGCCTGCTCTTCCAAAGGTTCTGAGTTCAATTCCTGGCAATCACATGGTGGCCTCTTCTGGCCTGCAAACATACATGCAGACAGAATATTGTATACATAATAAATAAATAAAATATAAAAATCCCAGCACTCGGGAGGCAGAGGCAGGCAGATCTCTTGGAGTTCGAGGCCAGCCTGGTCTACAAGAGTTAGTTCCGGGACGGGCACCAAAGCTACAGAGAAAACCTGTCTCGAAAAACCAAAAAAAAAAAACAAAAAAACAAAAAAACAAAAACAAAAACAAAAAATCTTCACAAGAACCTCCATAAAGAGCCAAAATAGTACACACTCTAAATTCAGGATTCTTTACCTCAGGACTATTAAAAAACAAAAAAATAGTATCTCTTAATTTGATTCATTCAGTTTGTAGTGAATTGTTACTGAGAACATAGGAAGCTAAAATACAAATGACAAAGCTTCATTAATGCAAGGGCTCATAAGGCAAAGCAAAGGGGCATCCAGATTTTTAAATTTAAATTTTTAATTCAAAATTACACACACACACACCATAATTTAAGTCTGCTTAGTCTGTACTCTACAACCACCAATTGACAAACCAGATTAATCCCTAACTACATTTTAAGTACCCGCAATAGAAAGTTTGCTGAGAGATTTCTTAGAAATGTCAGAAGTACACCTTCAAAGTCTCACCAATAATGCTGTCTAAGTATGAGCTGAACAAGGACAACAATATAGACATGCCAGTGTGTATGGGGGAAAGTTCATGAGTCCTCAACCCTACCTAAAGGAGTATAGGCAACTAAGGGATCCTGAGAGTAGGCTACAGTCTTGTCTAGGGAAGAGCTCTCCAACTGGTTAGCTAATGGCCAAAGTACATACAAGTAGCATGCAGCTTTTAAGAGGGTTCCTAATCAGTTTTAAATTTTGATTGAATGATGATGAGATGTTCTGAGTATTCCTAGGTTTTAGTTTCATATTTTAATTATTTTATTTCCAGGGCTTATCATGGGTTTTGTTTATAAATGCACAATTGGCATTTATATTGAATAATTAATCACTTGACTCCACGGACGGGAGAGTCGGAAGGTTACGCAGTTAGAAAAGAGTGACACAAAGGACCATTAAAGTCATTACAGAGGGACAGTAAAATAAAATGGAGCACATATGAATGAATAGCTAAATCCATTTCCATCTTGGGTTGACCGGTGAGGCAATTGTAATAAATAGGAGCCTTTTTTAAAACAAGAAAAGTGGAAAAGGGCCCTTCCCAAGAACAAGGAAAACCCGGCAAACATCAAGGAAGACTGCCATGATTCAGTGAGGCCGGGAAGGAACAAGCTAGCCTAGCCCTCCCTCCTGCCACGGTTTGCAGCAGTAGTAATGTCTGCCTGACACTGAGATCAGTACCTCCTGAAAGAGAAAATAGAAATACCCATGAGGGGTGTGGAGAGAGAGAGAAGAGGGAGTAAGGTGAAGACAAAAGGGGGCAGAGAAAAGATGTAACCATGTAATTACTTACAAAGTTGCACTAGAAGTCCCCCCTAAAATACTGTAGAATGGTTCCTCGGTTTGAGAATAATTTATTTCAGGACTCTCTACAAGTACTAAACTCTACTAAGTTTTAGATTACTTCCATTGCTCAATGCAATATAAATGCTAGATAAATAATGTCTATGCCATGCTGATTAAGAAATAATGAACAGAAAATAGCCTGTATATATTTAGTACAGATGCAACCATAGAAATAAATACACTCTACACAAATGAGACACAAGAAAATGTGAAGGTTGAAGAGAAACAAGGACTATATGAAATGCTTGGAGGCTATAGCCTAGTGTGTATTCTTTTTTAACTTTTTAAGTTGATTTTATTGAGCTATAAATTCTTCTCTGCTCTCCTTTTTTCCTCTCCCCTCCCCTTCAATCATCTCCCATGATCCTAATGTTCCCAATTTACTCAGAAGATCTTGTCTTTTTCTACTTCCCATCTAGATTAGATCCATGTATGTTTCTCTTAGAGTCCTCCTTGTTGTCTAGGTTGTCTGGGATTGTGATTTGTGGGTTGGTTAACTTTGCTGTATATTTTAAAACCACTTATTAGTGAGTAGACATTTTTTATGTGATTTGATCTAGTGTTTGGCATATATTAAATTCAAGTTTCACTTTCTGGAAATTTCAGGAATGGGAATTTTAATGAACATAGGTAATCTGCAATGATCAGATCTATGCCTGTGAAGGGCAGTTTGACTCTCAAATATAAGGTGTTTTTTTCATATATGCATTATTAGGGCAATTGTCATTTAAATTACCAGAGTTAGAACTTATTCTCTCAATGGCACAAATTAAACAAACTTATTTGTGCTCCCCTTGGCTTGACTTACAGCTTAACTCTTAGGATATGACAAGGAATTCATAAATTAATTACATTCATTGCACTACTGAACTAGTAACATAAGCATTACATTTTAATCCTGTTTTTTTTATTTATATGAGTATAAGCTTCATAGAACGGTTTTGCAAATGAAAATTGAACATCAATGTGAAACATTTAGAATTGCGTTCTGGTCTCTATAAATTCAATTGATGTTGGCTGTTATTGGAAAAGCACTATAAAGGAATGAGGAACCACTTAAAAATTTTGTCTCTAAATACATAGGTCAGATACTTGTATAGTTGGTGATCTTTCTAGGAATGCTTCTAACTGTTAAAAAATAAAATATAGAATGTTCTTATACATGAGACAGTAGATTTTTAAAAAGAATTCTCTCTTATTTCTCTGTCATAGAACAGGTAAGGTGCCTCTGACTTTTTGTATGAAGCATCTTAAAATTTAGGCTGCCAGCTCTAAAAGGCTGCCTAAATATGAACTCAGCTTCTCCATGTCCTTCTGGGTAAGGCCAGGTTTCTCCCAACTGGTCTAATTCAGCCTTTACCTTCTCAAGAAACAGCTACTGCTGACTTTTCCTTTGCCTCTCATCTCCAGAACCTTCCTTTCTACTCTGAGTCAGTCTGATCTGTATTTAAATGCATTTAATAAATTATTTAAATACATTTAAACAAATTAAATGCATTTAATGTCAAGGACAAAACCATGAAAGGTCAATAACTACAACAATGAATGTAATTCTCCCACAAATCATGATGCTCTACACACTTAACCTTCCCCACACTGTCCATTTCTCTAGAGTTGACTTTGTAATCACTAGCCCAAGTTTTTTTTTTCTTAAATTTCAGTTTCCTTTCCATTTAAGTACTTTCAATACAGCTAATACTGTGTGCTACGTTAGTGAACTCTCTAGATGACACCAGTCCATCAAGACCAGGAAGATTTGTTCTGTCTTCATCTCATGTAACTTCTCAAAAAGTCTTTGATACACATGTATAGGTTTAGTTTCTAGTATCACTTATGGTGGTTCTCACCTGCTGGTAATTTCAGTTCTGGGGGATTTGAAACACTCTTCTGACCTCCAAAGATACCAAGAGAAAAAGTATTCATATACATAAAATGAAGAACAAGTTTTTCAAAAAAGTATACATTATATTAGTTTACTTCCTTTTGATATATCATCTGAACACATGTAAACTCTATCTACTGTGTAACATGATTGTACATTTATCACAGAACTCAGCAATGTGGACAAACCAGTTCATTTCCAAACATCTTGTGCTAACTGAAAGACTGAAGGCCAAATTGTATAAATAAATAAATCACTGAACTTTATTTTTAAAAGCTATTCTTATAACTAACAAAGGCAACTTTGCGAAAGACGTAAGCTGCTTAAAGCTACTGTTTTGCTTGACTACAGATTTGCAGAAGTATGACTAAATAAAATCTACTCATCCCTATAATCATGGCTCATAGCCATTTTATAAATCACCTACATATGGAATAAGAAGTCAATTCAATTCCTACATGGTATTAAAGTACTGTACAAAATGGTAAGGTAAGTGTCCAAACAACCTCTCCTATCATAACACAATCTCGGCACAAAGGTCATCTCTCTCTCTCTCTCTGTCTCTTATATGTGTATATACATATGTGTGTGTGTTTGTGTGTATAAAACATTAGTGTATTGAATTAGCTTTCTGATGCTTAGACCTTGTATTTACTTTTAGGGAACATAAAAAGGCCTCTAGAGCGTATACCACCTGTGACAGGCACCAGAAACAAAAGGAATGCTACCTGACTCAGAACAGCACAACAGAGACAGCTGTGTGAAGAACATTTGATTGTGGTTGACAAAACCCAGTTGATCAAAAGAAAAGTTCCCACAGCTGGTACTGCATGACAAATGAGTCCCAGGGTGGCGATTCACACATGGCCCTGCAAATTTACAGCTTGTGGTAGCTGCTACAGCCTTTGACTTTGCTCATGTTCTTGTGCCTTGCCCTTCCTTTATTTTATTGCATTCATTGCATAGTCTCCTGGAAATAATTATTAAAGGAAGGTTTGGTGTCTTCTTTTAGAAGTTGAGGGAAAAGTTTTCATAGAACTGAATTAATTTGGATTCCGTTGAGAATGAACAGAATAGGATGTACAAATGAAAAAGTATCAGCTATGTTGGTGATAAAATCAGATGAGAGAAAGTGACCTCAGTGCACAGTTCAAAGAAACTTCCCAAGATGAACTGACATCAGCTAAGCACTGACAAGGGAAAACCCACATTTAAATGCACTTTTACCATGTTTCATGAACTGAACACTAATCTAGACATACAGCTAGATCTTTACTTTTTTTTTTCATGAAAGCGTACAATGAAGAAGGCAAAAAGATAACAGCTTTGTGATCAGGAACTTCACAAAGAATAGAGGATTCAAGCCTTTAACCTGAAGGTCACAACCTCATAGCATGTGTAAAGACACCACTTTCTAACACATTACAATTTTATTGTGCCCATCAGTAATGCTTGCAGGCAAGTTCTGCTTAGAAAAACTAATATATGCTCATTTCTCTCATGTAGGTCATTTTTTTTGTGAAATTGCAAGTATTTTAATAAGGCAGTAAGGTAGCAATTTAATGTTTTTATATATAGATATATACAAATTGTATATATTGACAATACATATATTTATACACACATATATGTATGTGCATATAAACCTATACATGCATATACATATATGTGTATGTATGTATATGTGTATTACATGTTTATATACACATAGATGTATGTGTTTTAAGGAGGCTGCTTGTTCATTTCCCGACTGCCCAGACTCTCAAAATAATCACACAGAAACCATACTATTTAAATCATTGCTTGGCCTATCTCTAGCTTCTTAGTTATTAACTCTTATATCTTAATTTAACCCATCTCCATTAATCTGTGCATCACCACGAGGTCGTGGCCTACCAGCAAAGTTTCAGCGCATCTGTCTCTGACGACTCCATGACTTCTTCCTGACTCCACTTTTCTTTCTCCCAGCATTCAGTTAAATTTTCTCTGCCTAGCTAAGTTATGCCCTGCTATAGTTCCAAAGCAGTTCTTTATTAACCAATGGTATTCACAGCATACAGAGGGGAATCCCACATCATGTATGTATATGTATATTTATACAAAAGAAGAAACATTCATCTAAGACTTTTTTGGCTTCAAGCTGTTTTAAACCTTAGGAAATTGCTTGTGTCTCTAATACTCTGTGGTTCAAGGAGCTGTTGGACTTTAATTTGGTTTGTCTATAAGATGAGACAGTGCTTGTCCTGAAAGAAAACAACAGCAGATATGACTTCTCCTAGATTTCTTGAAATCCAAAAACATCACAGGACTCTGAATAAAAAGGCCACTATTTCTCTATACATTTCATTTCACTTTCCACATATTTAATGAATTGTAGATAAAATAGCAATATATAGCATGCACATACAACTTTGGTACCATAAAATTTTGGATTAAGGGCACATTCTTTTTTTTTAAAACATACATTATAGCCAGGCGTGGTGATACAAGCTTTTAATTCCAGCACTTGGGAGGCAGAGGCAGGTGAATCTCTGAGTTTGAGTCCAGTCTGACCTACAAAGTGAGCTTTAGGTCAGACAGCTATATAGAGAAACAATTATCTCAAAAAACCCAACAAAACAAATAATAATAATAAGCATTGTTATCAAGTGTGTAGTTCTTAAACACGAGTCTAAGAATGTTGAAATTTCAATAACATGAAGATTTTATTTTGATAGCAAGGACAGTTTTAGCAAACCAGTGTGGGTCCTTAAGAGTCTGGAAACCAGATGATTGGATTAGGAGGTCACCCCACTGTCAACTTTTCATACCCATAATTTGTTCACCTTATTTCATACTCATGATCTCATAGTAATTGTCGTAGAATTCCTTTTGAAATAAAAGAAAATGCCTGGGCCTTGGCTTCAAAGATCACCAATGTATATTTAAAAAAATGAACAAAAAGCATTGTCCAGAGGGAAAGGAAAGAAGACAATCAGTGGAGTTAGGTTCTACTTAGAAACAAGCGCAGACTGAGTCCAGATACAGGCTCAGAGACTAGCTGCATTCTAGGCTCTTCTGTAGCAATATCCTTGGCTTCAGCCATTCCCAACTCTGCAGTACATCAGCACCAGCCTTGTGTATGTGGACATAAATGCTCTTAATCACTCACATTTTACAGAAGCAGAAAATCCCTTAAAGTTTTATTTCTCACAGAATAACTTGTCAGTAAAGGAATGTTTTTCATTTTCTGCTGTTACTTTTGGATCTTAAGTAGGTTGTAGACATTGTTTTTAATAGCAATTTTAACAGCAGACTTGATGGATTTTATTTTCAAAAGTACATTTAAAAAACACATTTCTCAGAGTGCTGCAAGGAGCGAATTCATAATCATTTATTTACTGGTGAGAAAGGGGAATAGGTTATAAACACACATCTGCTCACTCCATACCCTACGCAACTATCTCTTGCTCTTGTTATATGCTTGTCTCTATTAAAGATGCATTTAATTGGGATTAAAAAAAACTGTGGCTATTGCTATAAATCCATGATGGCTCTTTTTATTCGGCACAATTTTAACTAAGCTCTTTGCATCTTTTCAACTTCTTCTGGGAACCACACAGACCTCACATTTCCAGGTATCACTCCGTACTCATTCTTCAGGTGTGTGCATGTGCACGTGCTTTCAGACGAGAAGCATTTAAGATAGAATTAAAAAGACCTACTTTGGGATAATTAATATCCTTAACTCCTTGTAATCAGAAAGCTTAAACCTCTTTTCCTCGGGAGCAATTTTCCCCATTTCCTCCTTCTTTCCATATTGGATGCAGCTGCCTTCACATCAGTATTCTGGTACATGTTTAATTGTAAGGAAGACGACATTCCTTACTGTGCCTCATAGTCGGGAGTTATTTTTAGATGCTGGTTTTCACATGCATGTCTTTCTTTTTTTTAAGTGATGTTTTAAACCTAAAATAAGATATAAAATTTTAAATTAAATATATGGAGAAGTGCAGTGTTCTCCATTACATCACATAAAGCAGCAAGAACAAGGCACTGGCTGGATTGTGACCAAGAACCTAGTTTAAGATTCAAGAGAGAATATTTCAAATGTTCCAAATGTATCCTGTGTTTGGATATATACTGACCTTCTTTAGATGTGGCAGGGGAAATGCAGGTTGTGAAGTTCTAGATCAAAATACTGAAGTCAAATTTAGAAACTGAAAATCCCCCCTGAGCACAGACAACATCCACATGTCTGGATTCAGAAACTTGTTCTTGCATTCTGGATATTGACTTCCCTCATTTCCAAATATTTTGTCTTTAACTGTAAAGAGGATTTTTAATTATGTGTACACACATGTGCCTGTGAGTGGATATGTGACCATGAATGCATGTGCCCATGGAGGCTAGGGGCTTCACATATCCCTGGAAGAGGAGTTAGAGACAGTGATAAACTATGAGACATGAGGACTGGATAAAGAATCTGGGCCTCTGCAAGAGCAGCAATGCTCTTAACCACTGAGCCTTCTTAGCAGGCCTGATATGCTTTATTTAAGCTTTGGATTGTTCCTTAGGTAATGGAGAAAGTCTCTTGATGGTGTTGTAGGCTCAGCAGTCAGCAGTAAGTTGGACTCAGCACATAGGTATAAGAACAAGTGGAAGATGCTTAAAAACAACTGCCTTTGACGAAAGAGGTTTTGACCCAATTAAAATGATCTACAATTCATGGTTGCTGTCCACCTCATAACTGTAGCCTCAACCATTGCTTTCCATCTTTTAGTTCATATAGTTTGCCAAAGTCAATCAAGAGCCTAAACAAAGAAATGAAATTGGAACAAGGGGATGATCTAAATGCAGTCATCTGCTTAATTTACTAGATGGAATTTCTGATACCAATTGAGTTTAACTATATCACTGTCAAAGAAGATTATAAAAGTTTTTCATGTTTTATATGCATTCTTATCTTCAAACCACATCATGAATTAAATATATGGCTTTATTTTCTCATTGCATCAATTTAAGTGGGGTGTGAAGTATTTCTTACAGCAGACAATCCTGGTTCATTTTCTCAATGAGCAAATAGAAGCAAATTCTTTTGTCAGCCTAGAGCAGGTGACATATTTATGGTCATCATACATTATTTGACTTGTGTTTCTTTGTCCCAATATTAAATCATCCTTCATTACTTACTATGAAATAGATATTGGCTTTATTTAGCCTGCAATGTGGCAAATTAGTAGAAAGGCAGGTTATCAATTCTCCTGACAAGGTATTTCACTCCCAAGGGAAGCAGGATACTTGTCAAAATATAGAATTCAAATTTGTTTTTATTGTCTTTTGAAAGCACCATCTCATAAATTTAAGGCAATTATTTCAATAGCCATCTGTCAGCTCCTTTTGCCTATGGATAACTCAGTGATATTTGCTGGGTCTAAAATCACTGCCCCACATCCTTCCAGCATATGTCTCTCTGACCCCATTCTGTCCTGCTACAGGCCTTCAACGGCATCCCAGCAATGTATGAGAGTTGAAAAGACAAGTAGATGGTTGATTGGCGCTTACATGTGCTCTAAGGAAAACAAATTCGATGGGTTTTTTTTCCCTTTAAAAATGATACTATCAGTTTTATCTCATTTATTTTAAGCTTGATTTTATGAAAGAGAACCTAACTAATGTCATTGATTATTGAAACAGAAAGGCAACAGATGACCTTTTACTAAGAAGGGAAAGGAAGGTCTTTAACAAACTCAAGACATAATTGGCATGATTCAGCAAACACATTCATTAAAACCATGCCAGTCAGTATTCAAATTATTCTTCAGATAAAAAAATGTATATGAAGTAAAACTCTGTAACACCTAATAACATCTCCTTTATCCTAATGGAATCATCACAAAAGATTATATACACACACCCCCTTTGACGACAGCCCTTTTGAACATAATTTTATTCATCATGGTAAAAATGTTATCATGACAGATTTTCTTCTGTTATTCTTGGTACATTCTGCATAGGTCTATAAATATAAAGTCTATATTTTAAGCCAATGTATTTTCTTCCTAAATTTTTAGCCTACCTGACTAAGCAAGAAGGGGGAAATGTAGGCTGCAGAAATAGCTGCTTTTCCAAATGGGCACTAACCTGGCTGCCATAGCAACTTTGGTGGCTCCTCTAGAATGGGAACTACAAAGACATATCCAAGATAGAAAGATTCCATCATTAATACCAGTCTACATCTTACTTGCTTGCTAAGACATTCAATAAATTTGCATATGAAGTAATATTCTGTCCTATAACAATCATATGCCTACTAGCAAATTCCAAGTCACAGAAATGGACAGCATCCATCTGAACTTCATTTTCCTCCTTCATTCACCACTATTTCATCAGAAGCATCAACCCAAACCTACTGCTTATGTTCTAGAGTGCAGCCCTAAACCCATGTTCTCATCTTCCTAAACAGTATCTTAGGCTAATCAGGAAACATGTTTAATTATCTTAACTGTCTTTTGTCTTCTCTTTTCCCATGGTTAGGATTCTTCCCTGTCTTCACCTTTTGTGCAGATCTGAAATTATCTTTCAATTCTATGGAAAATCTGGCTATTCCTAAGCAGAACTATCTGTCACACTACCATGTAGCTAAAGCTCATTCTTGTAACTTTCATAAGATCCGAAACAAAAGGGTCTATAGATCTTAGAGTGCCAGGGATCCCAACAGTTATACACATGATGTGTGTGTGTGTGTGTGTGTGTGTGTGTGTGTGTGTGTGTTATGGCTTAGATGTACTGTGGTCATGTTTAGAAAGATTGATTCTGGCAATGTCAGCATTGTGAGGTACACCTTGAGGGGAGATGTTTAAGCTTCCGGAAGGGATCAGGACTGTCAGGTGGGATTCTAGTTTGGATAGAGCCAGATTAGTATTCACAGGAGTGGGTTGGTGTGAATGATCTTGGCACCTCCTTGTGCCTCTCTTCTGTTAATGCTGCTCTCAGCTCTCACACATACTTTCCCTGTGTGGTGCCATCTGCCTTGCCTTCTGGCCGTCTTGAGAGCCAGAAGACTCTTACTAGAAGCAGAGCAGATGGAGCTATTTAATCTTGGACTTTCAACTTGAATAGTTATGTGCTAAATAAACCTCTTGTCTTTATAAAGTACACAGTTTGTGGTGTTTTGTTTTAGCAACACACAATGGACTGAAACATTATGAAGCGCCATGTCTCCGTAGACTTCTCCAGTCTAGAATCCCCACCTTATTCCAAAGTCAATGGATTAGCAATACTGACAGGAAGACACTGCAAAGTGGAAGAAGCCTTGCCCCCAAAGTCAGCTCCACCTGGGTTTGAGACCCAGATGCCTTGCAAAATTGCAATGCAACTTTGGAAAAACTATAAATGCTACATGTTGTATCTTATGTTATTTTGGAAAAGCTGAACATTATAGTCTTGGATTTGAAAACCTTGGTACTAATGTGGACAGTGTATGAAAATCCTAAGACTTATCCAGTACTCACTCAATTCAAGCTATTTATTATTGTTACTGCATCCTAGTACCTTGGGGGAAATGGACCTTGAAAGAATCCTATTCTAGTATCTTATATTTGGGGCAACATAAGAGCTCCTGGGACATGGTAATGGCTGTAATACAGGAGAGAATAAAGGAAAAGGAAAAGAAAATAGTGTAAATATTTTTACACAGGTACCAATGACTACAGGTTTGGTTATATTGTTCTTACCAACAAAAGTCATAGTAAGGGGCTGGAAAGAGGAATTAGAGGTGATGGACATCGGCTGCTTTTCTAGAGAATCCAGGTTCCGTTCCCAGCACCCACATGAAGGCTCATAACCATCTGTACCTCCAGTGTTGGGGGTCCAATGATTTCTTTTCTTGCTTCTGTAGGTACCAGGCAACCAGGTGTTATGCAGACCTGCATGTAGACAAAACACCCACATGCATGAAAAATTAAATTAAAGAAAAAGATTTAAACATGAAGTAGGTTTCCTGATAATTCAGCAAATGGTTTTATCATCTGTCTGAGGAAAAAAACTTCCCAGTAAGGAAGAGACATGTGAACTGCTGTCAAAGAAGACTAGGAGTTTGTTTAATTAATTAGAAAACAGAATGAGTTAATACTGAGAGAGCCTCATTGTATTGCCCTGGGCAGGAACACTGATATTTTCCTTAGTGATTAATTGGTAAAGATGATGACTTTTAGAGACTCCTAAAAAATCAAATCTGAGAGCATGCACTTTAGATGAATGATTTCATTGTATAATGCCAGAAATTATACATTAAAGTGTAAAGAGTGATCATGAGAGAATGTCTCTTGAGTCATATTAATAAATGTCTGAATTAGGTTAATTGCAATGGCAGACTTCCTGAAATGATCTCTCAGAAACAGCTCTCAGTATTCCTTGGAACCTAGTCCAGACTCACTCTAAAACAGAAATTATCTGCTTAAGCCAAACATAATTACATCAGACTTAGTAGTAGAGAATTTTCCTGAGCTGGTGGGAGAAGAGAAAGTCCGAGGTTCTGAGCATAGACATGACTTAAGAGTACTGTTGATGGTTTGAAATTGGCAGGTGAGTAGGGATGTAGGCAGCTTGGTAGAGTCCCCATTTGACAGTCAGCACAAAACCTGGGACCACAGATCACCAGCAACGGAATGGTATTTGTCAGCCACCCTAGCTGGAAAATTCACTCTTTTCACAGGCCTGCAAGTAGAAGCCTGGTCAAGTCAACATCTTGATGTTGGCTTAGAAGACCATGAGCAGAGAACTCAGTCAGTTCCCCTCAGAATTCTAACCTACAACTGAGAGACAGATGATGGTTGTTGTTTGAAGTCACCATGCTTGTCTTTTACTTAAACAAATGAATAAAATGATTATAATAATTAATATATAATTAAAAAGAAAGCTATAATATTCAATGTTTTCTATTTTGTAGTGACTAATTGAATTCTCTCTCTCCCTCTGTGTGTGTTTCTAATTTCTGGGGGTGGAATAGCTAGGCTGCATTTCTCTCTCGTGTGTGTGTGTGTGTGTGCGTGTATGTGTGTGTGTGTATGTGTGTGTGTGTGTTTTCTAATTTCCTGGGGGGCGACACTGAGATAGCAAGTTTGCTTCCTCTGTCCGTGCCGATAATAAGGAAAAAAATCTAAACAACCCCTAGAAAAGTAGTTGTTTTGCTTTCAATAAAGTAGGAAGAAGTCTTTGATGTACTCTGTGATACTGGATTTTAGCTTCTGAAGTTCAGCTAATGGAGTCTGGAGCCTAAACTCAAAGGTCTACCATCACCTATCTCTAGTTAGTTTCTGTACTGAAAATAGATTAAATTAGGCATGTCTGTTAAATAGTATATATGACATTTCTGTATTTAGAAATTATGTAGTTTCAATGACTTCCCAGGTAGACACAGAATCCAAATTACTAGATATGAACTGCATCCTAAGTCTCCTTCAGCAGAAACTCTCAACCAAGGAAGATAATTCAAAGGAAAGAAAATGAATGATGTAATGTACAGAGAAATTCCAATTCTTCTACACGAAATAATAAGAAATTAAAACCGAAGGTTGGTAAAGACGATGAAACAAAGTCGGTGATGTAGCCAGAGGTCAGATGATGTAAGGTCTGAAAACCAAAGGAATGCTAGATTCTGGCTTTATTTAAATGGAACATTGTTACCACAGCACGGCTAAAGGACTGCAGAGGACCAGAATGCAACAAAGGAAAATGAGTTTAATCATACCAGCCCACTGAGTCGATGCTGATTTAGTTGTTTACAGTGGTAGAACTGTACATATTCAAGATTTTGAAAATACGACTAAAAAAAATGTTTTGTCAAAATTGGTTCTCCCTTTTCTTTCCTTCCAAAATTCTGAGGCAGGACATATAGCAAGAAAGAGAGATTGGAGGGAGAAAAGGGGATAGGGCACCATGTGTGCCTCTGGATAAGACATAATAAAAGCTAGAGCTAATATAATGTGATTTCAGTATTATCAAACCTGTCTAAACCTCTCTTGACTCACTGGACAAACAGCTATGATAAAATGTCACCTTCTTCCCTTCTGGGAGTCAGCGAATGAAGCCTTACCCATACAGCTCATTAACAATTTATTTTTCTGTGTGAAAGTGATGGTTTTGGTTTATCTAACAAACAACCAGTCTCCATCCCTTGAAAATTCATGAGAATGTTTTTCTCCCAAAACAAGAATGCTATTTTCTAGTTAATATTCTTCGTTTTAAAAAATGTGGTTTTTTTTTTCTTTCATACACCATATCCATGTCTGTGTTATGGCAAAAGTAATTCTGTAGATGGCCTCCAGGGTGCTCACTCTGGATGTCTGCAGCATGGCCAGTACCTTCTGAAAGGCTGCTAGGCATTCCAAATGGCCCAAGTTCATTAACTTTAAGTCTATTCCTTAGTTAAACACACATAAAACCACAATGTTCCAAACTACAACTTTGATGTTCCAAACCTATGCTTTGAATCACTGTGCTTTGTGTTGATTTTGTTCGAATGTGATGCTTATTAAATGTGCTTTCAAGTCTATATGAGACTCAATATTTACATTTTGTTTTCTCTTGGAAATGTTTTGGAAGTCAATTTCTGCATGAGACTATGGCCTCCCCTTTATTCAGTTATTTATCTATTCATTTATTTCCCTAAAGCACTGAAGATCGACCATCTTCACTAAATCCAGTCAGTGAGACAAGAGTATGTAGATGAGGAATATGCTCTTTCTTAATTCAAAACATTGCAAAAAGAAGTATGTTTAGGATTAGAATGACTTTGTTGCCACTTCTGTTTGCCATTTTAAACCTTGGCGCTCTCTGCTCTGAAATTCCTAAGTGGATAGAAAGGCAGAAGTGAACCAGGAGTCAGAACAGTCTTAACAACCATGAGATTATTTGCTTTGTTGCCCTAACTTTTTGAGTCCCACTAGACCCCAAATATGGCAAAGAGGCAGAATATGGCCACTTTCTTTAGAAGCCTTGACTACCTCTGATAAGATTTTTCTTCTCTCTGCATGACTGGTCCTCACCTTTGTGGTCAATTTTGGTTCGCTGAAGTCATTACAATCAAACATAGGATACCTCCTTCCACTTTTCATTTTCATCCCTTCTCTCCATCTCTCTCTGTTTCTGCCTTTCTTCCTTCCTGCCTTCTCTCTGTCTCACTGACTATGAAGCTCTCTTACTGATATATTCAATTTTAATTACTGTCCATGAAGTTTGACCATCATTTTTTAAGCTGTTCAATTCATATTGCTTCTTAGCCAACCAAATTCTCATTTTAATGATATCAAAGAACTTAGGCAACAATCCATTTTTTTTCATCAAATATCCTGCATTGATCAAGAAAATAGGAACATACATCCATATATATGTACAGCAACTGCACAGATACATATAATTGTATCCAACTGCCTACCTATGATTAAAGTCAAATTAATCTTTAATTGAATTGAATTAAGCAATGAGAATGAAAATTTCATTTTACTCTTTCTGCCTTCTTATGTTTCCATAAAAATTTGTTTAACAGTTTTGCTTTTCAATATTTGTCCAATAATAATTTTTATAAGAGTACTTAACCAAGGGATGTAAAAACAGGTGAATCAAGAACTAAACTATTGCTGTGTTTCATTTTCTCAACTCTCTTAAATCTTCACTGTGTAATATCTTCGTCACTGTTCTATTACTGTGAAGAGATGCCGTGACGAAGAAAACATTTATTGGGGCTTCCTTACTTTCAGAGGCTTCTTACATCATCATCATGATAGGGAGCATGATGACAAGCAGGTGCTAGAGAGGCAGCTGAGAGCTACGTCCTGAGCCACAGCAGAGACAGGGTGGGGTGGGGGGAGACAGAGGCAGAGACAGAGAGAGCTGTTGAGCCTGTTTGAGGTTTTAGAAATCCCCCCAAGACCACCCTCAACAACACATTTCCTCCAACAGTGCTACAACTAATCTTTCTTTGGAATTCATTTTTTTTAAAAAAATATAATTTCCTAAAGTACAAATATAATTCAATGCAGTTACAGGGTGAGACGTTTCCAACACCATAGAAATGATTACATGAAGAGTTATATCTGGTGTGCTCTGATTCATTAGTAGACAATTAGCCAGAATGAACAAGCTATCAACACTAAAGAATAACAGAAATTGGGGAATACAAAGGAACTATTCACTTGTTCGAGGCAGGACTGCCAATTAAGGTAACAATGGGACGTTAACTCCCTCATCAGACTGACACAGGTGAGTAGTGATGCTGGAAGGGGAGATGTGGGAGAATTTCACTAATTATAGGTAGGCATGTAATTAATAAATGTATTTTTAGGAAGAAGCAATGATAAAAATTCAAAGGTGCTCCTACTTTTTTAACTAAGCATTTTCCTTCAGAAAATGAGTTTTTGGACTTAATATATGTACTAAAATTTACTCACAAGGATTGTCTTTGCAGCAGTTGGTGTGATTGCTAAGAGGAGTGAGATTATGTTAAGTTGTAAAGTAACATAGAAGTAAGCATAAATAATTAACTAAGTTTTAGATAGTAGGCTTATCACTAAGGCTTTCACTCTCCATACTGGTTATAAAGACACCATTTCTAAATTGTTCTGATAAACAAGAATGAGAAAGGAAATATTATATTCCCATATGGGTCAATGTCCTCAAAAATCTCCCTCATTTATTTATCTTTGTCTCTGTTTATTTGAAAGGCACATAGTTATTCTTCATTTTGTGCAGTTTAGGTTCAAAAGGTTTTATAGGATCCACCCAGAGCCTTGACTTAACCATTTGGAGGAATTAGTTTCCACTGAGAACAGCCTCTGAGACATCAGGCTTTATCCATTGGAGCAGCTAGCATCTTAAAGCAGTGTAAGCAAGATCCAAGGAGATGGGTCAGTGGGTAAGACTGCTTGTCCTGCAAACCTGGAACATGAGAATTAGATCATCAGAATCCAGTTCAAAAGTTGGAATTGATGGAGTGCATCTGTAATTCCAGCACACACACTGTGAGAGGCAGGAAAAGATGGAAAATTACCTCAAACCTGGAAGCCTTCAGAGCAGCTCTCCTGTAGCACTCAGCTCAGGGGCAGAAACAAGAGACCTTGCTTAGAAGGTGGAGAGCACTGTCTCATGGAAGCTGTTCTGACTTCTACACATACTACATGCCTGCCCACATTTATACTCATATCATGCATATGATGTGTGTGCGTGTGTGTGTGTGTGTGTGTGTGTGTGTACACTGCAAAACAAGACCAGTCAGTCCTAGTATTGCATTCCTAAAAATAAGTGTATTCTCTATTAATGGCAAATTGAAAGTACAGAGTATCACAGGTAGCATGTTCACTTTTGTGCTTAGAAATATACGGAAGTTAAATTTCCTGTGAGTAGAATCAGCTTGCTGAAACTATCACCTTAGATAAAGGAAGAATCTATTTTGGTGTGGGACCATGGTCTGTATTCTGCCAATAATATTTTAAATAAACACTGATTGGCCAGTAGTCAGGCAGGAAGTATAGGCAATACAACCAGACAGGAAGTAGAGGCAGGTCAAGGAGAACAGGAGAATTCTGGGAAGAAGGAAGCCCATTCCTCTGAAGTCCTAACCCCGCCAGAGAACAAGCAAGATGTGACTGCCTCACTGGCAAAGGTACCAAGCCATGTGGCTAACACAGACAAGAATAATGGGCTAATATAAGAGTTAATAAGAAGTCTGAGCTACTAGGCTAATCAGTTTATGGTTAATATAGACCTCTGTGTGATTTCTTTGGGATTTAATGACTGTGGGAACCAGGCAGGACAGAAACCTGAGACAACACTATTTTATATTTCTGATTATAATAATAGTCTCCTTTCCCACTATAGGAAAGATGCCATAGCTTTTAGAACTCATTAAAACAGACATTTTTATTATATATTTGATTATTTCAAATCAGTCATTAATTATTAGGTATGAACGAAACCTGAATTGCACCTACTGCAATACTTCTTCCTCATTCCCAGCATCAGTCTTGGTGATAGCCTGGAGATCTTCAGGGGGTGGATGCCTAGGGTCGTCCTCAGTGTGATCGCCATCTCTCCCCTCTTTCCACTCTTCTGCTTCAGAATCTCTTCCTGTTGGTGCTGAATGATGTATGAATGCAGCATGCTCACACCAACTGCCCAACCAAAAGAGGGATTCTTTCATGACAAATTCACAGTGTGTATAACATTGTCCTGTGCCCTATAGTTGCTCTCTAGAGAACTTCAGTTGCTTCTCCCACTGACGCATCTCACATTCTCTCATTACTGGCACCCTCTCATCACCAGATGATGTAGAAGAAGCTAATCAAGACAGTCAATTATAAATTATTGTCTGATTGATTTACTTCTTCAGAAACTCATAGATCTTCCATAGCCAATAGTGATAAAACAGGTTTTCTCCATCGCTGTCCCCCTGCTTCCCTCTGCCTTTAGGATGCTCTAGGCAAGACACCAGCTTCTGTTTGTGGGCATTTCTCGTATCCAGAGGACAAATGACAGCTTGTTCCTTGAAATCTTTAGTTATAGGTTCATGGCAGAGCAGGTGCTATCAAGAAACCTTCATTCAGTATGAGTGATGGTGACCTCTTCATGCAGACTTGGCCAAAAAGTATGAGCAGTCTTCTAGAAATAACAGAGGACTCGGCCTGAGGAGTGTATCTTCTTTTACCCTCAAAGTAGCAGAACAGAGAAAAGACATTGCTCTTCTGTAGATTTGACTGTCAATTATTTCAAAGCTTTTCTTTACTCATCTGCTATAGTTGAGTCTCCTTTTATACTTTCTGATAATATTTTTTTCGATACTAAACTTGACTAATTGATCGAGCACAGGTATTTTAATGTATCTTTTCAGAAAGAAAATACATTTTAAATTTATATTTTAGGCTTTATTAAAATTTAAAACCTATAGGAAAACAATATAATGTGCATTTTATTTTTACTTTTTTTGACTATTAAGAATTAAAATCTACAGGAAAACAATGTAACATCTATTTTAATTTCACTTTTCAGAGTTCATAACAAATTAAAACCGATAGGAAAACATTTAATATACATTTTATTCTTACTTTCAGACATGATTAAAAATTAAACTCTATAGGGAAACAAGTCAACATTCAAACAAGTGTGTTTGCATTGGTGTAGTTAGGTTCTTACAAGGAAATGCTTTGGGAAGGGGGACTAGACATGTGTCTAGAGATTGATGATACCTGTCACTGTAACCATTTCTAGCCAATATAAATGTTTATGTATAGGTGCTGATATTTTTTAATTTGATAAAAATGATTTTTAAAATATAGAATTTCACTGATCTATGTATTTATTGATATAGCAGTAATGCTTTGTCCATGGGAAGCCAAATAAGTTAAGCATCTGAAAAACCATTGCTGTTTCTGAGACTTTATTCAGCGTCATGGTTTTCCCCACTGACTGTGCATGAAACTGAAGCAGTGACTACAGACTACTGCAACTGTCTTAGGAACATGAGGAAATCAGCAGATGAGCCCATGGCCATCCTGACCCTTGAGAACCTGACAACTCAGCTGTCCACCTCTGCCAGAAGCACTGCTTACAGTTTCTAGACATGATTGTTTATTGTTTCCATCCACATGTGTCACTGGTGCCAGACTGCAGAATAATAGAATAAATGGCTCCAACGACCATCAGAACTGTAACTACAATTCCCTCATCTGGTGCCAACAAAGATCTCAACTACACTTTAAGCTGTCAATAATTCTAAACAAACTATTGGGCTGAGTTTGCCCAGCTTAAAATACCAAGTATTTTGCTCTGAAGTTTGGAACACAGTGTAATTTTCATGATGAAACATGGCTCTTTTCAACTATACTGGGAGAACTACTTTTAATTTCTTTTGCATTACTGTAACATTGGGAATTTTTCTAAAACAAAACTATATAGCTACACAATAAATTTAATAAGAATGTATAAATAGATGATAGACATAAGAGATGCAGATATGCTGAAATTAATTGTATACATTTTGCAGAGAGAATTTTATGGTGCAATATTCATTTCTCAATATTTCAGAATACAGTCTTGAACTGAAAGTCATCTGGCTGAAGATTTATTGCTTTATAATGGTTCAAAAACAATATACTTTTGTATAAACCATACTTTGGATTTTGATCTTTAACAAGGCTAATGACATGGGACATGACTCTCTTTTAAGATGCCTGAGTTACAGCAAGCCAGAGTTCCCAGTTAACAAGTTGCTCATGAGGCTAAACACCAATATTGCACACTGTACTGTGTTAGATAAATTACATGGAATATTCAACATTTCATTACAAAATAGGCTTTGTTAAATGATTTCTCACACACATGCATGGGTACAAGTCATCTTAACACCTCAGTGTGTGATGGTGGCCATCTTTTATCTTTAACTGCATATAGAGAATTTCCTTTATGAGCAATGGTCAAAGGGGTGTAAAAGAAAAGTGTTCTGAAGAGAATATTATTTTCAACAAGAGCAACAACTTAAGGGAAATAAGTAAAATTGATAGTGAAGTGGTTGCTTTAATTCACATACATACACACACAGGTAAATTATGGTTAGGAAGACATCTGTGGTAAGGTAATAGAGCTGTCACAGACATATTTCATTCCCATCAGTAGGAACAACAAACCGTTAGCTCAAGGACAGAATTCAAGAGAGCCCCAAATGGGAGGAAGCTAGTTGGTTAGTTCAAAATACGTAATGCTAACTGCGAAGCTGAATTTGTTAGAGATGGAAAAATCCAGTCACTGCCTCTAGAATCCTAATTTTTTCTTCACTATGTTTCATTTGTGTGTTGTAGCAAGATGGACAGAGAAAAGTTGCTCCTGATATCCAACAAATGATAATCATATAGGACAAAGCATGTATTTGAATTTATGACTATGTCCTAGGGTAGATGTGTAGTTTTGGTGTGTTTTCTAATGCCATGATACTAAATCTGTATCTGTGACATTCATTCTCCTCTTTCTCATACTTAATCCTCCCCCCTTTTGCTGTACTAGAAATTGAATCCAGGACGGTACCCACAATTAAACAATGACTCTGATAAAGAGCTACACCCCAACTTGGCTTCCTTTGGTTTAAAGGGAAGAGTCTTCACTAAGATATGAATAACACTTTTTCTCTCTGTTCTCAGGTTAGAAACAAGCTCATGCCCACTCTTAAAGGGCCACGTAGCTTGGACAATGACCTTAAAATCTTCAACTCAAGATTTTAAACCAAAAAAAATGTGAAATCAAGTAGTTCCCATAGAATGGTGACTCTCAGTGTGTGCATGCTGTAGGCTCCACTGTGGTAATTTTCTATTTATTTGTATTTCTCCAAAGACCAAGTTTTATACTTCTCCATGATTCTTAGACGTCTGTTAGTTTAGAAGGTCTTTAGGGACATTCCAGTTTACAGCTGAGACTCAGGCTTGTTGGAGAATTCTAATTAGGACTTACACTGGAGGTGAGATTTATTGACAGAGTGTATGGTTCCTTATTAAAAACAAAGGGGAAATGTGTTTGGAAACTTAACTGTCCTGTCTACTGATATATACAACCACAAAGAAAATACCAAATGCACTTTAAAAAGATAGCTAAAACCAGACTCAATACAAATCTACCAAATTATGTAAAGTTTATGCCTTAAGAAAAGTCTGTATTACATACATGCCCTAGGTAAAAAGTCAAGAAAGAAAGTGAAAATATAATTATAGGCTCTGGGTAATACAGTGAGTATAATGAAGCAATTTAATCTCTCTGAAAGTAATACTGATTGATGAGGACCATCATATTGTAAATATCTTCCCAGTAATGCCAGTGTCTTCCAAGGCAATGTAGCATTTGCAGAATATTGTCTCCTTTGCCTCACTTCCTCTTCACAGATGCAACATGGAATCTCTCTGTTTTGAATTTAAGCCATTTAGTGTTTCCTTCCTATTTTAGATTAATTCATACTAACTGATTGTTTTATTAATTTTGTAGCTTTTTAATTCCACTCTCTGATGTAGAGTTGAGATGCTAAATGTGAAAGGAAAGAAAGGAGGACAGAACTGCTAGGAAAATTGGAAATAAAGAAAATAATCTGAGTAATCATTGGCCCACATGGCACTGACTGTTCATTTTACTAGCACTTATGAATTCTGCCACATTCTAAGTGAACACGAGTTGGATGATGCCCTTAAGCCTGGAGCTTCTGCTTCACTAGCTAAAGGAGGCGACTGATAGGCAGGTGTCATAAATGAATATGATTCTTCCTAAACTGTTACTGAGGACCAATTCAGTAACAAGAAGGACAAAGCAGCACGTGTTCACCAATTCAATTAAACCTCAATATGCTCTCTTCTCCATCAAAGATCAAATTAGATTTTATCGTCCTTCTGCTAAGGTTTTTGACTGTACTCTGAGGTCTTCTTCACTATTCTCTTACTTGTGTCCGAATACTCTCATCTTTTCAACATTTTTAGATGTCAAAATCCAGAAGGATTTTTCACTGATGTGGAGCACCTCTAGGCACTTTCAAGACTAAATGCTTTAGTGTAGTGGTTCTCAACCTTCCTAATACTGTGACACATTCATACAGTTCCTCATATTGTGGTTACCCTCAACCATTAAGTTATTTTTCATCCCTACTTCATAGCTGCAATTTTGCTACTGCTTGGAATAACATAAAAATCTGTGTTTTCTGATGATCCTAGGTGATTGATGTGAAAGGTTCACTTGCTCCCAAGGGAGTTGTGACCCCCAGGATATTAATGGTGTGAAGAAAATTCCTGTAGAGACTGCTCCTAATGAGACTAGCTGAATCTGTTTCATTGTTTACTGGTGTACAATAACACTGCCTCATTATTCAGCTGTGTGCTATCACCCTGCCTCCCTTTTCAACTGCATATAGTAAACCCACTGATCTACCTGGTGTTGTGACGTTTTCATCAGAGAACCCTGTCCATTTGAGGCCAGCTTCTCCGTGTGTCTGTGTTTGTCCTTTCTTCCCTTCGCTGCCTCAGTCAATTCAAGTTGCTGGAGGCAAGCTGGATGTAGCACATAAATACAATAGAACACACAGGAAATAAAATACTATCAGATATTTTATCAGTAACTTGAGTGACAAAGTAACCCAATCCCAGCTTTTCATTGCAAGGCAGAGAAATAGGCTTCAGTTGTGTGTAGCTTCCTAGTCTAGGTCACTTGTTCTCTCAGCCAGAACTGACCAAGATAATGAAGTTCATGGGTAACAGACCTTAAGGAACTATAAGCTATGAGCACAAAGAAATGCTCCATATCAATCAGCTAATTTTCAACCATTTCTGACTTACATGGAGAGTTTAAGAACCATATTGCAATAAACATACAACATCAATCTTTAAAATTTGGTAATCCTTTATGGTTTCCACTGAGGTATCACAGCGAAAAGCAAGATCAACACAAAAATACTCCAAATTCAAGTGGCCGAGTTAATATACATAAATTATAATAAAATAAACATAATCCACAGTAATTTTTAAAAACATTGTATTTCTATTCAAACATTTGCAAAAGAGTGGCATTTGTTTTAAAAAGGAAAATAAATTATAAAAAGATTATAAGAGATAAGAAAAATTATCTTCATTTAATAGCATACTCAAACTAAAAATACTTTGTAAACTTTGAAGTAGAAGAGGACCAGTTTTATCACTTCTAAATTATTTAAGCAAGATTTCCTATTTGCCAGAGCATTTCTGTAGTGTTTCATTATTCAGTAATGGAATTTAGCAATGAATTCCTTGTTACACTGTCCTATAAAGAAACATTTCCCAGGCTGTCCATCATTTCTCATGCTTATTCTTACCTTTAATTTTCTACAATTTTTAGGTACAATGTAGAGTATCATCATTAAGTACACTATGTTCTCTCGTAATGTCATGGTCATGTTCCAGTCAGTAAACACTAGAAATAGACACTTACCTCCTCTTTGTACCCTCTTCAGTCTTTGCACAGGGAAGGACTCTGCATGGTTTGTAAACAGGCACTCATGCAGTTCTGTGTAGATGTGCCCTGTGTTTGGCTCAAGGCTCTGCTACTACAGTCATGGAGTGTTTACTCATTTTTAAAACAACTGCAATTGTCAGCTTTTACTGGATATACATACAGATTATATATTTGGTACTGTGCATAATCTAAATATTTGAGAATGTACATTTATGTATGTATGCACATAACACAATAGACATTCTGGGATTTCAATGCTTACTCTCTAAGCTAATATGACTAATATAGACAAAGGAACTACTACGCTCTCATTGGTTGCCACTGAAGAGTCTTGAAAAAATAAAAATATTGTTTTAATTTCAATATTAATTTCTCAAATATCCCAAAATATATAGTAATCTGCTAACAGATTATATGATGCATTTTTGAGAGTGTTTGATTTTCTGATATGTCGTAAGGAAATTTTGTGTAATTTCCTGGGATCTTTTCCATTGTCTTTAAGCTACATATAATAAACTTTCAGATTTGTGGGGAAACTGAATTAATTATTTAATACTGTCTTGGTTCAGGTGTTTATTAGTAAAATCATCTGTACACACGCGTTTGGCTCAGATAATTCTTTTAGTTTTATAATATTCATAAATTAAAGATGAGAAGCCAGAGGAGAGCTGTCTAAGGCTAATAAAAATGCACTGACCTAATGTCTAATCTTAGACAGCACTTACCAGTGTGTACTCTTTACTAGATTTTAGGTTGTCAGTCAGACAAGTCACTGCAAGCAGAGAAAGGACTAGTGAAAATTTTCATAGTAATAAAGACTTGAGACCATTAATCAGAATTTTCTAACTATAAGTAAAAGATAGTTCAATTCAACAATTCTACAATTTAGATTTAGTTGACAAGAGGTGTTATCACTGCCTGAGCAGTGTTGCTCAGCAAATTCTGACATAATTGGTCTCGAATGCAGCCTGGAAATCTGCATATTTTATAGAAAAAAAACACCTGTCTAAATTACAGCTGAGAAAGGAGAGTGAAATGCCACCGAGGTTTATAGAGAAATACAACTTATTTCACAACTATCCAAGCTCTAAGTCTGATCACTGATAAATGTATAGCAAACCCATACAGATGCACCAAGGCACTTTGTGTTTCTGGGATATGTTAAACCTAGAACATCTAATATCTCTGATACACTGTTGAGGACTTTGGGTTTAAATTTGTAAATTCATCTATTTATTTTTTAAAGCATGACTATTTGTCATAAGAATATAAAGTAAATTGACAAGAGCATTACTTTTAAACAAAAGGAAATTCAGATACCAATGAACATTTTTGCTATTTTAATTTTGCATCAATTTTAAGCAAAGATAACAGAATCTAATCATTGCTCTATTAAACCAGTTCCCTCGACAAAGGAAGAAAAGCTCAGATCCTGCTTGTCCTAAATGTTCTTCTGGGTAGATTAAAATACTCCCATTATTTTTAGACATAGTATCGGGGAACACATTCATTCACCTCATATCACTCTGGTTTATTTTGGAAATGTAAAGAGCTACTCATCCAAACCTATAAATAAAATAGTATTAATAGAAAGTGTATAGTGGTCTTAATTTGAGCAATGCCACTTCACCAGGATGCAATTCAGTTCACTGGCATTTGGAATTCAATCAGTTCACAAATCTGTCAAATATTTTGAGTCTGAAAAAAAATCTCAAAATTTACTTCATGTAAGCTACTATTTCACTACCTTTATGTGTTTGTATTTCTAACTTAATAGTTCCTAAGGTTTGTAGGGAGGCTGTAATTCCAGCACTGGGGATGCTAAGACCAAAGTATCATCATTGGCTCCAGTACAGTCAGAGCTACAGAGGAAGGTACTGTTGCAATAAACCCAAAACAAACATAAAAAACATATAAAGATACTTCCTTCAGGTTTGTATCGCACTGAAGATGACGCATACTCCTCTGACAAGTCAAAGCATCATCCCCGCTTCCTTCACTGGACCCACAGAAACACTGACAACACTTAGCTGGTCAGAGCGAAAAGAAAGGGAGGGAGGAATGGCAGAACCGCAGAAACATGTAATGAAAACAGAATCCATTTGTCCTAAGGCGGTTCTCTTAACAACAAGGAAGAGGGAAACTGGGTATCAGGCAGAAGGTGAGAGGCCACCATGGATGTCTTTCTGTTTGATAACTTCCACTCACCTCAGCGTTTGGAGATCTTGAATGTGGGTTGTCACAACTTTGGACTGAGGGTACAGACGCAATGCTTACTATAGCAATAGAGGAAACCACAAAAATGTTTTTTTCTGAATCTTTTGTGAAAACTCAGTTTCTGGGTAATCAAAGGCTCTGTTCTTTGACATCACCACCAGATAAAAACACATGGTCGCTAAAATGCTCAGGAGAAATAAATGAAAGCACTGGCATCTTTCTAAATTTGATCCAATCATTGCTGAGCAGACTGACATTACCACACTATAATTGGCCTTTTAGCCAACAAGAATTGTTTCCTCTCAGTTCTTGTGCATAAAATCTCAACCATTTGTCTGTCTGTTTTTGTCTCTCAGGAAGAGGGTATGAGAGCTTTGCTCATGTGACCGGAGACCTAGATTCAGCTCCCATTATAAATGAATGTATAAGAAAGATAATAAACAGTAAAGTCTCAAATTTTAATCATTTCCTTACACACAGGGCAAAGAACATTTCACTGTTGATTAAAAGGATGATAATGGTACATTTCAATTCATTTCCATAGAGGGAAGTAATGAGGTATCTCAGCTATTGTGTGCCATTGATGCACTTGCTACCCTGAGTCCTTTCTATTAGAATTTTGATAGTAGCAGCCACAATCAATCTGCAAAGCCCGGTCTATGTCTGTCTTCTGTTGTGTGGAGGTAGGCAAAGGAGGAAAACTCTGACTTTTACACAGGAAGCAAAGCCTACAATCTTCAAGTTGTCACTCTGAAAAATAGGTGTGCGTTGCCAGACTGACCCTTTCAAGCTTCATGAAAAAGCACTTGTTCTTCTGTCAAGTCACATAGCTATTAACAAAAGACCCTAATAAATCAGAGAGCCTCGCAGCCCGAAGGAACTCTAGCTCAGATGATTCTGAGTCCTCTGAGTGAGTGATAAGAGCTGAGATGTTTTGGCAAAATGACAACTTGTTATGCTGACTTACAGAGAACGTCTAAATCTCCTCAGCCTCAACATGACAATCACTCATCATCTGTTTCTTCTCAAGAAAATAGCATGACAAGAACGATGTGGCAGGGGAAACAAAATATGGCATGTGTGAGGCTAGCCAGCATCACCCTTGGGTCAGATTAAAATATAATGCTACAAATTATTCATTTTAAGATATGGTGTTCTGGGTACTCCAAAGATAAATGCATGAGAGCTTTGTATAAAATTCTCAGTACCAAAGTAAAAGTTGTACAAGGCAATACCTGCTTTTTATCCCCTGAGGTTGGGAAGAGGAAGATTGGCATGCTCTTTAGCCAGCCAACTAGCCAAGCAGAAATAGTTTCTGGTAATGTCGGACACTGTCTCAAGTTAATAAGATGTGATTATAGAGGGTTGTAATGTTCTGCTGTGACCACACACACACACACACACACACACACACACACACACACAGAGAGAGAGAGAGAGAGAGAGAGAGAGAGAGAGAGAGAGAGAAAGAGAGCAAAACAAAACATATAACCACACAGAGAGAAACATGTACATTTTCTGGCAATCATATTGCTTCAAGAACTCTCTTTAGTTTTCTTTTCAAATAGAAACTCACTATTTCACTATCTTAATTAGGGTTCTATGGCTGTGAAGAGACAACCATTACCATGACAGCTCTGGCAAAGGTAAGCATTTAATTGGGGCTTGCTTGCAGGTTCAGAGGTGTAGCCCATTGCCATCATAATAGTAGTATGGTGGCAAACAGGCAGACATGGTGCTGGAGAGGCAGCTGAAGAGTTCTACATCTGAATTTATACGCACAGGAAAAGACAGTGGCACTGGGCCTGGCTTGAGTATCTGAAACCTTAAATCCTGTTCACAGTGACACTTCCTCAAACAAGGTCACCACATCTACTCCATCAAGGCCCCATCTATGAATGGTGCCATTTCATGTGACCAAGCATTTAGACACGTGAATCTATGGGGGACATTCCTATGCAAATCACCACACTCACTGACTGTTGGAAAGAACAAAGTTATTAACCCAAGCTCCCTCCTCCAATAAACTCAGATGTTAACATGACTAGTGAGCAACAAATTAGTCTTTAGTATTAAATTTGAACTAAGCTAGTCATATGAAGTTAAGATGTAAACAATATATTCCAATGATCTGTAGTCAGGAAAACATGAGTTGTACTCTGAAAGTATCTATATTATGCCAACAAGTCCTCATTTTTCAGTAAGACATCATAATGTTGGTTTAAACCTGTGCCTTTCATTCATAAAGAATGACAAATTTAATTCTGTTTTTTCTTTTCTTTTTTTTATTTTTTTTGAGTTCTTTTTTTTATTTTTGTATGCCTGTTATTTTTTTTATTTTTTTTATTGAGAAAAGAAGAAAAAAAAACATAAACAAAAATCAAGTTTCCACCTCCTCCCAGCCTCCCATTTCCCTCCCCCTCCTCCCACCCTTCTCCCCCTCCCCCCACTCCTCTCCCCCTCCCTCTCCAGTCCACAGAGCAGTCCGGGTTCCCTGCCCTGTGGTAAGTCCTAGGTCCTCCCCCCTCGGTCCATATCTAGGAAGGTGAACATCCAAACTGGCTAGGCTCCCACAAAGCCAACACATTAAGTAGGATCAAAACCCCATGCCATTGTCCTTGGCATCTCATCAGCACTCATTGTTCGCCATGTTCAGAGAGTCCGGTTTTATCCCATGCTTTTTCGGTCACAGTCCAGCTGGCCTTGGTGAGCTCCCAGTAGATCAGCTCCACTGTCTCAGTGGGTGGGTGCACGCCTGTTTTTTCTTTAATCTTCTATAAACATAAGATATATTACATAATGTACTATTATCTGTACTGTCTTTTTCTGTTAGGTTATTTGTGTTTTGATGTATTAAATTTTACTGTCATTTCATTTCTTTTTTTGAGTAGGGCCATTGTATATAGCACACGATATACATATATATGTATATATACATATACATGTATGTTTATATATGTGTACGTGTGCACACACATGTGTGTTTTTGATGCCTAAAACCTAACATGTGTCAATAAATTAAAGTTATGGAATTGAAATTGCTCCTCAGTTTCTCAATTTTAGTTTTCTATTCACCAATTATAAAAGTGTTTAGTAAATGTACTCTTGCCTTTTAGGGATATTCCTATTTTTAGGTATTTCAAAAGAATTAAAATGAAAATCATAAAACCTATAAAATTAGGTAATGTAGATAATCATACACTACTTTTATTTCTTTAAATAATTATTTCCAGACTAAATTTTCAATTGTACAAATGTCTAAACATACATTTGATATAAAAATGTCAACATTGCTGTTATAAGAAGGAAGCATAGATATGGGTCTTCTGTATATTCATAGACACTATTAGGAAAGTACAGTAATGTTTTAGATTTAAAACAATCAAACATTTTAATATTTTCATGTTGCCTTTTAATTTTGCAATTTATTTTAAAAACTCATTAAATGTTGGTACAAATGGATTTATTTCTTCTCATAATCTATTTTCTTCCAGAATATGGAATAATCACATTTTAATAAACCATTTTTATTACTGGTAGGTGCCTCTGGGGATGCCAAATTTCTTCTGTTGTAAAAAATAATATAGGCAATATTCTCAGTGATACTTTGTGTATATATGCAGATGCTTTATTTTGGATTGTATTTGTAAGGGTTACCAGATGGCTGACTTATTTGAAAAGTTAGTCTCAAATGAAAAATGAGTGAATATTTGCTATACACATTTTCATTCCTCAAACAATTAAGTGCATTCCCTTTTAACTCTACAGGTACAAAAAGGCAACTCAAGATTGAAGTCTACTTCACATTATCCAATGGCTAATGTGAATATTTATAGTGGACTGTGAATTGCTTTTGCAGATCATACATTCAGCTCATCACAAACACTCCATCATACTCTATTGTCTGAGATCTTTTGGTATCTAAGTATTCACATATTGTTCCAGTGCCTACAATGACACTATGAGTCATTATACAAAACAAAGCATATCTAAGAGCTATGGAGTATAACACAGGGACATCGGAATACATGTGGGACCCTTATTCAAACAGGAAAATGTGTTCACATGGTGAAATATTTTGTCTTACTGCTTAATTCCACATTCTTGAATGCCTGTGATACTTATCTGAATATAGGTACATAATATATGTCATCTTATATATCTGTTTCAGTTTTCTTATTGGTTTGTTTCTAACTGAAAATTTGGATATATTTTTTTAAAAAACCCTGATCTATTCTCTCAGAATTGTATGGTATTTAGTTGCTTCTTAGTATGTATATGATTAACTAGGGTTATGATATGTCAATATCATCTACACATTTGGACACAAGGAAAGTCAACAAAATATAGGAAAAGTGAAATATAATTTTATATTCTACCTGGCCATAGTGGAAGAGAGCTAGATATCAACAGCAATAGAAACTGCAGAGAATTCACAAACTCAAGGAGACTAAACCCTTTTGTGAAAGAATCTTAGGCTAAGGAAAAAAGCAGGAGGAAATTAAAGTTTCCTAGACATGAATGAAAATGAAAGCACAACATATTCAATACGATGGCACACAATGAAGGTTCTTCTAAGCACTAGGTTCTTAGTGCTCTACAGCACTAACTTCACATCAAAGATTTAGAGAAACCTCAAATTAATAGCTTAATGATGTACTTAAAGGTCTTGGATAAAGAAGAACAAAAAACAGCTCAAAGTAGTAGATGGGAAGAGATAATGAAAATCAGGATTACAATTAATCAAACAGAGATGAAGGAAAAATGCAGATAATTAATCAAATGAAGAACTGGTTCTTTGAAAAGATTAACAAGACTAACGAATATTTGACCAAATCAATCAAAAGTGAAGGTCTGAATTGATAACATTAGAGATGTAAAGGGAAAACATAACAGACACCGAGAAAAGTGAAAGATCACAATGGCATACTTAAAAATATGTATTATACTAAACTCAGCATTGCAGAGGAGGTAGAGGAGTTTCTAGATGTGTATGACTTATCAAAATCAAATAAAGACCCATAATAATCAATGAAATAAAAGCAGTAATTAAAAATATTTGAAGTATAAAATGTGAGGTTTAGGTGGATTCAGTACAGAGTTCCAAACATTTCAAGAAAGAACTAGCACTAAATATTCCTTTATTTATTGCATAAAATAGAAAATAAAACATTGAAATTCCTTTTACTATGTTACTATTATCCTGATACTAAAACCAGTAAAAGGCCCAACAAAATAAAAAAAAAATTTAAGCTCATTTCCCTGTCAAACACAGAAAGAAAATATGTCAATAAAATACTTGAAAAAATAATTCAAGAACACATGAAAACCAACATTCTCTAAGGTCAAGTAGACCATCTCAGGATTCGAAAGTTTAAATTAAAAATATAATCTATCACACATAGACAGAAGGACAGAGACCACATATCATCTCAATAGAAGTATGAAAAGCCTTTGGCAAAATCCAAATTCCCTTCAAGACTAAATTACTAGGTAATCTACTGACAAAGGGGACATATATCAGCATAATAAAATTAATGTTCAACAAGGCCCAGCCTACATCATGTTGTCGAGTCAGACTCAGTGCATTCCCATTGAGACCAGAGACAAGAAAAAGATGCTGAGTCTTTATACTCCTGTTCAATATAGTGCTTTAACTCTTAGCTAGGACAAGGAAACAAGAGAAGCAGATGGAGATATAGAAATAAAGAAGTCTTACTTGAATATAGCATGATTCTATACATAAAACTCTTGATGTACTCCACAAAGACAACCATACAACAGATAAACACATTCTAAAAAGTAACAAAACAAAAAACAAGCAAAAACCACTTCCCTTCAAATATTTAAATGAAAGAAATATGAAGAAAGAATTCAAAGAAACAATCCCATTCAAAATGGCTTTTGGATATATTGAAATAAATATGACCAAGAGAGTTACATTGTATATTAAAATCTTTAAGACATTGAACAAAGAAATAGAAAAAGACACTGGAGGCCAAAAAGACCTACAATGCTTGTGGTTTGGTAGAATTAATATTGTGAAAATGGCCATTATAATAAGACAATCTACAAATTTTGGCACAATTCTTATCAAAATTCCATTACAATTATTCATAGAAAATTGAAGAAAAGAGGCCTTAAAATTCATATGAAATCTCAAAAGTTCTAGGAACATCAAAACCATATTGCACAATAGAACACACTTGAAAGCATTTCCATCTCTGATAAACAGCTGATAATCTACTAGAAACAACCACCACCACCACCACCACAACAACAAAATCAAAACGTTACTTTAAAGCCAGCTTTATGCTCTGAAGATTTTTTTTTTTTCAGTTCTGAGCAAGCACAGGAATCATGGTATCCTGAAGACTTCACAGAAATAGACTACTCTTAGGAGATCAAGTAGCCTTTCAGAGGACATGGCCAGGCTAACTCAAGGCAAGAATGCTACAGAACATGAAGCCTTCAAACAAGCTCCTGAGAGAAGTCAGAATTCTCTACAATGTTCTGAAACAAAATGCAAATTTAAGAACACTCTAGAGGACAGAGCTTCTGTCCTGAGTTTTACTGAAAAATCAAAGGTAGGTAGACCATGAGTAAGCTGCCAAAGACTGTTACTGCACAATCCTTACTAAGTCTCAAGCAGTTGCTGCTACAGTGTTTTCTAGGCCATCAAGGCCTATATTACAGGATCTAACACAGTAGAGGCTTCCTAAATTATATACATGTAAAAATAAATAAATAAATAAATTATATACATGTATTGTAGTCAGATTTTTCTTTGGGCAACCAGTTCACATGGAGATTGATTAATATAAGTACTTATTAAGATAAATGACATGGATATTTATTAATTATAAAAGTTCAGCCTTAGCTTGGGCTTGTCCCACTAGCTCTTCTAACTTAAATTTACCCATTTTTATTAATTTATGTTCTGTCTCATAATGCCCAGGCTGTGCTTCTCTGTCTCCTGTCTGTGTCTGACTAGCAGGTGGCTGTCTAGCTGGGCCCTGGCATCTCACTTCTTTCTCCATTATTCTCTCTCCTTCCTAGATTCCTCCTACTATTTATTCTCTATGCCCACCAGCCTTGCCTACCCCAATGCCTAACTATTGGCCATTCATTTTGTTATTAGACCATTCAGGTGCCCTAGGCAGGCAAGGTGAAACAGCATCACATCTTTACATAATTAAACAAATGTAGATAAACAAATATAATACATCTTTACATAATTAAAGTAATATTCTGCAACATAAACCAATGTAATACATTTCTACATAGTTGAAGTAATATTCTATAACAATGTATGAAGAAATCTAAATTAAGTCCTCAAATATTGGGGATAGTGGTGGACTAGGGGGAACAGAGTCCAAACTGGGTATCTGTCAATACCAAATGATATTTCAGTACTGTCAGTGGTTACATTTAATTGAGTTGCTGGCTATTGGGGCCCATGGGAACCCCCAAACAACCCAGGCTGTTGCAAAAGCTATAGGTTAATCTTTTCAAACTGATGGCAAGGCCCTATTGAAAATAATATATACAACAAATTATTTGAATATGGAGAAGTCAAGCTAGTGCCTACCTAGAGCCTTCACTCCTACTGGCTAATAGTCTGGGTTCCAGAAGGTACTTTGCATGCTACCAAAGGAGAAAAACAACACAGCTTCCTTTTTCTCTCTCTTTCTTTCTCTCACTCTCTTCTTTCTCTCTCTCTTTCATTTTTCTTTAACTTTTTCTTCTTTTACTTCCCTTCTTCCTTCCTTTTCCTTTCTTCCTACTTCCTTTCTTCTCTTCCTTCTTTCCTTCCTTTTACTTGTTTCCTTGCATCCTTCCTTCTATTTTACCCTACATGATTTTTGCATATATATTACATATTCTGGTTTTGTGTTTTAATGAGACTCTTGAATGTGCTAACAAGTGGGTCTCTATGTTTCTATCTCCTTCTTATAACTTGTCTTGGGCTCTTTTCCTTCTGCTTGTTTTGTCCTATTCTAATATTTTCATTTTTGCTTTTGTTATTATATTATATTTTATATTATTATTATCCCTTGGATGCCTATTTGTTTTCTAAAGAGAGACAGAAATTGGGTGAAATGTAATGGAAGGGAAGGTAGGGAGAACTTGAATGAGTAAAAGGTGGGGGAAAAATAATCTGATTATATTTTATAAATTATATTTTCAATAAAAATATAGTTTCATTAAAGAACTGAGATTTCTTGTCTATATTAAAGAAAATCAACAAAATATTAAAATACACATAACTCATATATAAAAACCATGAAAACAAAAAAAGACATTTTGAGTGTCAGTCCAAACAGTGATGAAATAGTTATATTGACATGTGAGATTTTAAGAAAAAAAATCAATAAAATGTGTATTTTACAAGTATGATTTAATCTATGATAAATATATCTGAACTCTGAAATATTTAAGCACTAGTTAAAAGTTAAAACAAAAATGAATAGAACTAATAAATCAAAATATACAAATATACAATTATAATGAAAGACATAAAAATATCACTAAATTTTTAAAAATGTATACTGCAAAACTAGTCTACAATCCACAACCCTAGAAAACCTAGATAACATAGAGGATGCTAGGAGAGATAGGCATGGATCTAAATAAGAAAGAGAAAAAGATAAGATCTCCTAAGTAAATTGGGAGTATGGAGTAACAGGAAAGGGTAAAAAGGAGAGGGGAGGGAGGGGAGCAAAGAAAAATGTATAGTACAATGAAAACAATTTTTAAAAAGAAAAAAGAAAGACATTTTGTGTCTTTTTCTGTTTTTGTGTCTGTTGTTCAATTTTTCTAAACAACAAAATCCATATTTTATGTAACAGCCAACACACAGAGCCTTCACATAGCAGAGGAATTCACCTTCATTGATATTTTTGTAAAGCTTACTTTATAGACTATATTACATAGAAATTTCAAAATAATTAAAAAGTTAATAAATTTTGGATGCAATTTTGAACATATAAAAGTAGGCTTGAAAAACTGCTGTGGGAACTTTTTTTGCTCCTTTAGCCAATAGCCTTTAAGATACCAGCCCACTTGGGTGTAGTCTCTTATACTGTAAATGTAGCTGTAAAGTGTGTGCTAGCTCTCTTGCTCCCAGCTCTTGCTTCTGGCTGCTAGACTTTGTTCCTATTACTGTTTGTGTAGAGGACTGTTATCTACTACAGTGATCTATAAGTTTCCCCTAAATAAATAACCTTTTATTATTCATAATTATGAACTGGTGTGGGATTATTTTGTGACTTCATCCTTCAAAAAACTAAATATTTTTAAAGTCTGTAAGTGCTTGGGAGTGTAGACTATATTTCTAAATGGTCATGTTAACATGCTAAGAAAATCTTCACACCAAAACCTAAAAATGATGTAAGAGGAAAATCTGAAGAATTACCTGTCTCCCAGGTACAAAAGTTTGAAGCAAAATACCATAGCAAAGCCATAAAAACAAAGAAAAATGAACAGTGCAGGCTTTGTGCTATTACTATGAGAGTTACTTAACATTTAAAAATTAATGAAATTTAGCTTTATAACACAAAACAAATGAAAAAAATAATATCAGTTCTTTAAATGCATCTGGTAAAATTCAGGATCTATTTTATGATAAGAATTTAAAGTTGGGAATAAAAGAAACTTCCATTTAACAGTTATGGAGACCTTAGACAAGGCAAGGGGCTAACTTAGATGTGCATTTTGAGAAAAAATGAATATAGCTATTACTTTGAGAAGGAATGTATCTGTTTGACATAGAAAACAGAATAACTGGGTGGGTGGTGCACATCTCTAACCCTAGTACTTAAGGGCAGAGGCAGAAGGACCACAATAAGTACAAGGACAGCCTGTTCTACAGAGCTACTTCATGGCCTACTAAAGTCATTATAATGATTTTAATAGTCATTGCGAAGACAATGTATCAATAACATTTTCAAACCTGAATTAAAATTATATATAAATAAAAACCTTATTCTGTTTGCAAAGGATAAAATATGACACACACAACACAATATTAGAAAGTATGTAAAAGTGCTACTCTCAAAGCAATCACATGAAAAACAATTATGCAGGATCAGTAGATGAAGAGTTGTTCAAACTCATAGGGTTGAAGGTTCAACATGACCTAAAGATTTGTTTCAAGCCCAACCAAAATCTTAAAAGGTTTATTTACGAATTTGAGTAAGATTTCTACAGAAATGTCCATTCAAAAGAATCTATGCAGTGAACTCAGCATAACTTAAAGAACTTCACTGAGAAGATGTCAAAGCTGATTTCAGATCCATACGAATGTATTGCCCGTTGTATTGGCTCAACCAATTGCACTGTGGGACAGAATAAATAGGTCAGAAATAGATGTGTTCACCTTGCATAATTATCTGAAACTCAAAGTCTGTTTATTCTGCAAGATTAAGCTGTGCTGGTGGCAACTCCCAAATCTGTAACTGTATTGAAATGTTAACCATTTGCTGTTTCTTATTCTCTGCACAGGGTCTGCTGAAAGTGTTATCTGCTTACAACTCAGATTGCTTTGTGGTTTTTTCTTCCATTTTGTTACAGCTTCCAATAATTTAGTGAGCAAAATCCTCAAACATAGCTGCCTTCTAAAACACATACAGTTAATAACCAGTGCATATTTAAGCAAAATATTTCTTTCCTAATATGTTGATTCCTAGAATCAAGGTCAGTGAGTTTTACAATCATGGCATATTTAATAATTATTATTTTCCCTCGGGGTAATGTAGTAAAATTGCCATTCCTGTAGCAGATGTAATATAAACATTTTACAGAGAAACTGAAACTCTGCATTTTCCACATTCTCTTTCCGACAGATTTCCCATCATAGTTAACACTAGGACAAGACATCTTGTCTTGGGTATGTTCTCTTTTTCCTTTCAGTAACAACATCCTTATCTTCTTTGTCTCTCAACAGAAACTTAAAAAGCCTGTGGATTTTATGTAATTAATTGGCTAACATTAAGAAGACATGGGGACACAGTGAAATTTTTATTATTTTTATTAGTAGTAAGACAGTTTTATCAGTGTGTCTTACCTCTCATCATTTCATCAATAATTATTACCTACAAAGATCAAGCATGATAACAATTATGGGAAATTATTTACATTCCCTGAATCTGAGGGAGATTCTCCTACAACTCTTACTATATAACAGACTCCTCTGTGAAAACCAGACCAAAATATTGCTATTGTAATGATATTATTCATCAAAACTACTCTTTCAAATATAGAATTCCATATAAATCCCATATTTTCATCTTTAGAAAAACAATTCTTTACATTTTCTAGGCAATAGGTCTTGGGACACACCTTCCCTCCAATATTAAATATCCTCCAAGGGCAGTCATATTAGAGGGGAAAATAACTATCCAGAGCTGGAGAGATGACTCAGCAGGTGAGAACACTTGCCCCAAGCCTCATAATCTGAGCTGAATTTCTGAGACCCACACAGGAGAAAGAGAAAACTGACTCCTGAAATTTCTTCTCCAATATCTGCACTTGGGCTGTAACATATAAGCATACAAACACGTACACCTGTGTGTGCATGCACACACACAGGATTATACATGTATGCAGTGCATGCATACACATGCATAATCATACATGTGCACAAATCAATGAATCAATAAAGTAATAAATGTCTTTGTTGTTTTAGGAAGGACTGATAACACTGCGGTTGTTCTTGCTGGTCTGTGCTGTGAGACTCTGGCCAACACGTTCTACTTGTACATCTTAATTACTCTTCTTTAGGTATGGCCTCTAATTTACTTATAAGATTGGAATCAAAATTTAAGTTTTAATAGGTTGTTTTGTGGGTTTCCAGTGGGAATTTGGGAGAATATGTCTCCACAGAATTTGTGACCCTGTGCGATTCAGTTTCATCTTTGTTGTATGTGCAAATTGTCTCCATATTTAGCAGCCTGAAGCATTGCAGGGTACTACGATGCAGTGGTTCTACTTCATAAGCAATACTTTGCTGAAAAAGAATAGCTATAGTAAAACTGACTCTCAGTTTTGAAAGCTTACATCACAAGTGTAGCACTTCCCAAAAAGTCTATTATTAACTAAATATTCTATCATTAACTAAAAATTATAAATGATTCTTATGTTACCTATTAATCCAGGACACAGAAATCTCAGTGTTTCCAGCCTATCGCTGTCCATTACCTGTGAGCATATTGCTCTAAGAAGTACCTCAAAACTTTCATCTTCAACTGCCAGAAATGCAGTATTTTTTGTTCCTCAATCTCAAAGACAGGGAGGAGTGAGAGACGAGAAAAGAGATCAAGAACCATGACAGGGTTACCCACTGAAACAGCTTACCTGAGCTAATTAATGGATGTTTTCCTACTCAGGCCTGACAGCAAGGGAACCAGCGCAGGACCAAACTAGGCCCTCTGGATGTGGGTGACAGTTGTATGGCTGGGAAAGACTGTGGGGCCACTGGCAGTGAGACCAGGATTTATCCTTACTGCTTGTTCTGGATTTTTGAGCCCATTCTCTCTGGAAGGATACCTTGCTCAGCCTAGACATGATGGTGAGGGCCTTGGTCCTGCTTCAGAACAATGTGCTAGACTTTGTTGTCTCCCCATGGAGTAGATGGGGATTGGAATAAGGGGGATGATGGAGAAAGCAGGAGTAGGGGAGGAAGTGGGAAACAGATTCGGCATGTAAAATAAGAAAATATATGTTTTATAAGAATAAATTGATTCTGGACTTTTAGAATTTAAAATTGCAGGGAGAGGGAACTAGGATTTGGTATGTAAAAATAATATTGTTTTTAAAATTAAAAAAGAATTTGAAGATGCCATGAATCTGAACAGAAGTTAGAAGTGAGAAATAGTGCCTAAACCCCAAGGCCAGAGTCTAATACCTATGATGCTTAATGATCAACCAGCCAACTTATTGTCTCAGTATAGTAATACTTTTAACTGAAGTGTGCAGGAGGAGTGAAGACATATATAATTGCTCAGGAAGACTGGACTCCTTCTTAATGTGTCTTCCTTTGCTTTCAAATAGCAGAATGAAAAGCAAAAAAGCACACATATCATTAACTACATTGCCCTTAAAGTCAACATTAATATCAATATCATTCTTATTTGCTTGAAAAGAACCTGTCATTTAGTTCCATCTCAATGCCAGGGTGTCTAGTAATACTTTATATGTTGTGGATGAGAAGAAAAAGAAATGAACATTGGTGTTCTAATACAGTGAGTTCCCTTCAGAATAAATTTTTAGTTAAGATGGCAGGACGACTTGATATTCATATGCTGTTTTGAAAGATACCCCACAAGCTGAGACCAGAAAAATAGAAAAATATTTATCCAGGCACTTAATGGCTACATTTTCAAGTGGAGTTTTCATTTTGTTTTTGAATGGCCCCTTTGATGAATTTAATTATTTAAGCCCTTTAAGGTTGTGCTTCATTTTCTTCTGCCTGGCCTGGCTTTTGATTAGCAACTACCATTATACTTTTTTCTCTGAGTCCCATTTATCTTTTCCTCTGCTTGCTTTCCAGATATTCTCTGTATTTTTAATCTTTCAACAGTTTGAATATGACATATCTAGGGGTGGATGTGTGCGTTTTTATAGAAAAAGATAAATTCCCAACTGCAGCACTTTTGAAATAAATAGAACTTCACGAGAAGATTTAAATTGCACGCAGAAATAGAAAGCATCTCTGCCGAGGCGTCCTTTTTACGAGGCAGCTATGAGTCTTAAACCAAACAGCACAGAGGCCCATCACAATGCTCTGCGTTCTGCCTTGGGTGTATGGTTTCACTTCATTCTGCTTTATATGACACGATCACTATTATTCTCGGGACTTTTATTTCCTCTGATCAACTCAAGAGCTCCCCTTTGGAGAAATCACTTACTTAGTTTATTCCCATTCTCCTGAGCAAATTAAGCCAATATCCAATACAGGATGACATTTTCATACACTTTCTTCAATTCTGAATGATCAGGCTGGCCAGATTAAGTGCATTCTGCTCCAATCTATGTTTCTGTACACATTTAGAATCTTAATTTTTATGAACTATTTTAAATTATACTATAAAATAGCTTAATATGAATGTGAACTTCAGAAATTTGAAAAGCAAGTTTGGAGCTAATATCCCTAAGGATAAAATAGTACAGAACAGAGTAGTTATGTCCTAATAGGAGACAATTTAAGAGAACCATAAGGAACTTCCAAGTTCTGATTCTTTACACGCATACAGAGAAAGAGAGAGACAGAGAGACTACAGAAGGCATTGCTATTTATTCTACTTCTCCTAAGGAAAAACCATCAACCTCTCCATCTCTCTGTGGAACCAAGGACTCCTCAGATGTCCTAGCATCCCTGCATCCTCTCTACTTATTACACAAATATTTTATTGACTTGTTTACTGTTAAATATGATGTAGACACTGAGACAACTGGTCCATGACACACATCGTACTTCTGAGCCAAGGCCTTTGTTCTCACAGATTTTACATCTAGGTGTGATTTTTTAAATTACATTTTATAAAGCAAATACATATATACATAGATTTAATGAATCTCTTCTTATCACCTCAGCAGAAAGTGGTGACTCACTCTTAATTATTTTTAGTCTTTTTTTTCTTTTAAATAACACAGTCTTTGCTCATTGCATCTCACTGCTCATCATATATGACAGTCGTTCTACTACAGCATCCTAGTAAGCAATACAGCCTGGGACTACATGTTTGCTGTCTAGAGCCTAAGACACTCAGATGGTAGGAAAATAAGTCATAGACTGTTGCCTTAGAGCCCAGTGGTAATGTAAGACTGAAAGGCAACCATTGAGACCTAACATACTGCATACAATTTCAAATATTTCTATAAACTTGAATTGATAAACAGTAAAAAAACCACACTAAACAACCAAAAAAATCCCACTGTTCTCTGACGATCCCCAAATCTAGAAAATCAAAAGGAAAAGAGTGTTTTCCAATGTCTCTTTGCTGTTAATATCTAACAGGTTGAATTCATAGTCACATCTATTAAGTGACTCACCAGTGTTTTAAAGTCATTTCGTCCCTGAATTGTTTTCCACAGGAGGCCTGTATGTCCAGGAAATAAACTGTCAAAGTGGAAAATTATCTTTATTTTACATTTGTAATAAATACTTCAGACTGCCTTTGTCTAATATGTTACTTTAAAAATTATTTTACACACATTAATTGGCATAAGTAATAATTGCAATAGTCCTGTTAGGCTTTCATAATCTTTATTACAACTAACATTTGTTAGTTAACTCAAATAATCCAGGAATGATTCCAGGTTTATGGGTCTAGTACTTAGATTAAATAGGCTTAAGTTCATGTTGATATTGTAACAGGGATTCTGGAATTTATTATGTCATATGAAATTTATTGGTGTTTAGGCTATAATTTGTAAAGATGAACAGCAAAATATATTATTCTCAGTAATGGTTTATATTTTAATTCCTATAAAATGTAGCTCAATAATAAAAAGAAAACAACTCAGGCTATAAAGATTGTGCTGGTTAATGAAAATCTATAATTAAATGGAACTGTGGCTTAAGGAATAGCTCAAGAAAGAGAGTTGTCATAGGATGGAGAGCGGCTGTTGCAGATGCTCAGGTCCTAATCTCTAGAATCAGATTTCTAGTTTACTCAGCAACAGACTTTACTGACAGGGTTAATTTAAGGGACTTGATATGGAGAGATAGGCCTGGACTCTTGGCATGGACAATAAATGCAATCACAGGTATCCTTAAAATAAAACAATGCTTGTCTATGGTGAAGACAGTTCAACAGGGGCAGAAGATCTGAAGATAGGATCCTGCTGACACTCAAGGCCAAGAGAGAGGCCCCGAGCTAAGAAATGCAACCCCGAATTTGCAATAGGTTAAAAGCAAACACTAGGCCAAAGGTAGGTGCAAACATAACCAGAGAATTTGTTTCCAAATGCCAATCAAATAATCTCTAGGAATACTTCAAACAGTCCATTATCTTGCTTTAAATTGTCTCAAATGTAAAAAAAAAAAACTGTCTCACAAATTATAGAAAACTAAAGGCTAGTATATAGTCCAATATAAGCATAACTAAGAGGAGTAATAACGTCCTAAAAACTCTTTTTGTTCTAAGATAACTATGTAAAGTGGTAAAAGGCATAGTGAATGTAAATGAATTCTCTCAAAACATCACCTATGGTCTTGTAAATATAGAATGTAGGCTATTCTTAGAATCATTTTCCTAAGTTTATACTCATTCACAGTGTGAAAAGCACCTAACTATGCAAAAATAAAGATTCCTTCCCAGTTTGTACTATAGAATTGTTCCAGAAAAGTCTAAGAAAACTCATGATAAATCTAACATATTCAAACCCCGAAAAAGCCGGAGATAGGTTAAGCAGCAAATGAAGAAAGTATAAAACTTTACCTAACTTGAAAATATTTTAAATATGGCATCTAAACAATACTCATTTTATCTTCATAGCTATTTATAGAGTTCCTGTTGCAGAGACAGAACATACAGCCGAGAAAACAAATTAACCTTTGATGCTCTACACTGTAAGAATTCATCTCAGAAAGTGATTTGATGCTTAATATTGACTCCGCCCTGAGACAGTCACCATGGTGCCACGGCAGCTGTGGTCTCTTTTCAAGCAGGTGACAAGTGAATACTGAAGTCAGTAAGTCATGGTCTCACCACTGCTTACGGATCCAAATTTACACTATCAATTTAAGCAAAGTGCAGGCTCTGGACCTCTAAGAAAAAAAAGCCAGCCTCTGGGAATGGAGAAAATGACAGTGATCTAGCGTTCATCTGCATAATTTGCAAACATAATGAGTTCTAACAGCCAGGTGGCAAACTCTAGGGGAGAAGATGCCAAACCCTCCTTTCTGCTCTGGTTGGGATTTTAAGCTTGTTAAACCTGCTGTATCAGTAGCCACTCCCTCCACAAATGGAGCATGCTTGCTCACAAACATAAATCATCCAGTCATTCTGAGAGCAGGAATCGGGCAGCAGAATGGTGGTAAAGGATGGCAAATCAAAGGTAAGACTGGATTTCTTAGGTAATATTTGTAGGACAGCTGACAAAATAAGCCTTCTTCATTAACTTTACACACATACGCACACACACGCATGTGCGCGCTTGCGCGCACACACACACACACACACACACACACACACACACACACCCCACAGACCTCACTTGACTGAAATGTTTGAGGGAGAATGCCAGAGGCAGTAGGAACATCGTAGAAAGGCCACTGAGCACACAGACTTGGGTGGTCTTATAAAGAAGCATCTAGCCCTGTATCTCTAGTCAGGATCAGCTGGGGAAACAGAAAACATGGAACAATGATAGTATGGAATGGGTAATCAAGGAACCTCTAGTATTCCCCATCACAAGTTATGTCCTGAAGCCCTCATAGACCTTGTTTGGGAATTTTCTGGAATTTCTGTATAGCTATATTTCCCCATGAAAGAGCCAACATAATGATGTGACCTCTATATTTCCCCATGAAAGAGCCAACATAATGATGTGACCTCCTGGACCAAAGCTAAAGCTATGTGAGACCCTGTCTGTTTGCAGTTTTGCAAAACAGCCAAGCAGCTTGCCTCTAGTTCCTCTGGTGCAGCTGTTCTGAGCAGCAGCAGAATGAACTCACCAATTGAACATAAACCCACTGCATCTCGTGAGCCACAGACTAAGCAAACAGCTAGTTGGCTCCCCCTACTCACCTACAGACCCACAAATACTTCATGTGTCTATGGTAAAAGGAGGGGTTGCTAGTGACCATCTGTTTATCATGAGACGCATGTGGAAGATGAGCTGGTACATTATGTGTACTTTCTTCTTTTCTTTATAAGCTTGTATTGAATCTTTCTTTCTCATCTGTCAACTCATCCTGCTTGCCAAACACTCAGCCCTGGAGTGCTATCTCCCACAAAACCTTGCAGTCCAGACCTCTGACTGTTGGGTACCGAATGAGTTGATTTCAGCTGAGGAAAACCACTGTTAAGACAGCTATGTGCTTTCACTGTGGAAAAAAAAAATTACAGATTGATGGCCTATAGTTTATCTATAGGAAAACTCTCCATAAAATGAAAAACACTGCATAAAAAGAAAGGCAACTAAGGGACCCAAGATGTGAAGATATGAATACACAGTCATAATGAATATGAAAAGGTATACTAACCTAACCCTTCCTAAAGCACACAATAATCCTATACCAGGAAAAACTAATGAAAATCCACAAAAATGCGTTAAAGGATTGAAAAAATGATAATCTTAAGAAAATTAAATAAGATGTTACAATTCAAGAGATAGCACAACAATGTCAACAACGTCATGGAAAATAATGGTAAGAATGAAAACTTTGAATGTGTAGGTATAAAAAGGAACAAAACAGAAATCTTGGAACTGGAAAATTTATGGTAATGAAAATACAAAATGAAACTGAGAGCCTAAACAATAGTTGAAAGAATTTCTGAATTTGAAAGGAGAGCTTTTAAATAACACAGCCAAGCCAAAAGAAAGTGTAAGAAAAGTGAATAAAGAAGAGTGAATCAGGTCATTTGGGGACACAGTAAACTAAATATTTATATTATTGAATTTTCCAAGAGATAAACAATGGAAAGAGGTATATATTTTTAATAATTGAAAAGTTCCCCTGCTTTTGATATACTTAAAAGCTTCAGATGTGTTTTTATTTTTATGCATAAAGTAAAAAAAGAAACCCACTGTGGTCAGAAGTAGCAATATCCAGAGGTTGAAAGCAAGATTTCTCATTTAAACATCACTCAAAATGGTCATTTTTTGAGAGAGTATCGGTACTTAAAGTGAGAAATCCAAATACAGCAAGAGAAAAATATTGAGTAGGGAATTCCACATAAACTTTCTCAGATAAAAAATAATGACAAAGAGAAAATGAGGTGAGATATAAGCAAGTTGCTACAAATAAAAGCAAAGACTCAAGAATCCTGTACCCAGAAAAGCTGGTCTTCAGCTAGGAAAAAATAACCAAGTTCTTCCCAGAGGAGAAAATTGCAGGAATGTAAATTGAGTAGGACATGCTTATCTGAAGTGCTTGAAGGGGCACAACACATGGAAGGGAAAGAGAAAATTATCACATGCAAAGTCTAAAACCTACTGGAGGAGCAGACATATAGTTTAAAAAGCAACCTTTTTTCTTAGAGTTTCTATTCTTTGATGAAACAGCATGACCAAAAAGCAAGTTGGGGAGGAAAGGGTTTGGTGGGCTTACATTTCCACACTGTAGTTCATCACTGATGAAGCCAGGACAAGAACTTAAACAGGGTAGGGACCTAGAGGCAGGAGCTGATGCCAAGGCCATGGAGGGGAGCTACTTAGTGGGTTGCTCTACATGGTTTCTTCAGCCTGCTTGCTTATAGAATCAGAGCCACCAGGGATGGCACCACCCACAATGGGTAAACAACCCCCCATCAATCATTAATTAAAAAAATGCTTCACAGTTGAGTCTTATGGAGGCATTTTCTCAAAGCTCCCTCCTTTCAGCTAACTCTAGTTTGTGTCAAGTTGACAAAGACTAGCTAGTACAACTGAGCCCTTATCAACTTGACACACAAACACCTCATAATTAAACCACAACTCTTCCTTCCTTGTTTGCCCCCAAGATCTCACATTAAAATCATGAAAAACTTTTAACGTTCAGCAGTCTTTACAAATTTTTTAAATACACAAAATATCTTTTAAAAGTTCAAATTCTTTCAGCTATGCACTCCTGTAAAAATCAAAATTAAATAACTCGATGCTCAACATTCTGGGATTCACTCATGAGATTCTGGCCTCCTCCAAGTGGTTTCCTTCCCTTCTCCAGATCGTCCTCTGCAGCAAACACAGCTTGTCTTCTAGGCTCCAGTTGGTTCCACTCCCTGCTGCTGCTGTTCTTGGTGGATAGCCCATGGTACTGACATCTCCAAAATGCCGGGGTCTTCTACTGCATCCCAACTGCACTTCTGCAATAGCCTTTCCTTGGCTCTCTTTATGATGCCAAGCCTCAACGTCTTTGCATGACCCCTTCAGTCCTGGACCTTCAACTGCTACTGAGGCTGCATCTTCACCAGTGACCTCTTTTGGCTTCGCACAGTACAAGTTTCAGATACTTCCCACCATCCCTCATGCCTTCAAAACCAGTACTACCACCTAGTGGTGTTGACCCATGCCTTTAATCCCAGCGCTCGGGAGGCAGAGGCAGGCAGATCTCTATGAGTACGAGGCCAGCCTGTTCTACAAGAGCTAGGTCCAGGACAGGCACCAAAGTTACAGAGAAGCCTTTTCTTGAAAAACAAAAACAAAAAACAGTACTACCTGGGTGATTCTTATGCTGATAAGTTCAGCTGCTAGCTGGAGGTAGAACCTTTGTCACCTCTGGAATACAGCTTCTATGTGTTGACTCTTAGGAACTATTTTCCAGAAAATTTTCCTGCAATGATTGGCTCCAGATAGCCAACACTGTGCAGTAACACAAAGCTTTCATTTCAATGTTTCCAGTCTCTTGTTAATCACAGCTGACTCTTCAGCCACCGGTGAGAAAAATGATAGAATCTTAACTAAAAATAACAAACATCCCTGATAGAGTCTTTAAACTTCCCTTTCAATCTTCACAAGCCAGGCATCCATCTTCTGTGCTGCTCTCAACATTCTACTCTTCCAAATTCCTATAGAATACCCCACTTAGCTTTCAGTGGCTTTTCTAGCCCAAAGTTCCAAGTCTACAGTTTTCCCTAAAACATAGTTGGGTCTTTTGCAGCAATACTCTACTATACTGATACCAATTTGTTTTAGTTAGGGTTCCTATTGCTGCAATGAAAAACCATGGCTAAAGAGCAAGTTGAGGAGGAAAGGGTTCATTGGGCTTACACTACCACAATGTAGTCCATTACTGAAGAAAGTAATGACAGGAACTCAGAGTCAGAACCTGGGAGGACCTGTTGCCTAAGGGTACTGTTTACTGACTGTTCTCCATAGCTTATTCAGTTTGCTTTCTTATAGAACCCAGGACTGCTGAACAGGGATGAAACCACCCACAAGGGGATGCCCAACACCCATTAATCACTAATTAAGAAAGGCCGTACGGTTGGGTCTTACACGCATGTTTTCTTAATTGAAGTTTCCTCCTTCCAGACAACTCTATCTTGTATCAAGTTGGCATAATACTAGCTGGCATACCTCCTAACTACAAACACATAAACACACAAAACCCTAAGAGCAATAACAAGGTAGGAAAGGAACACAGAATTTCTTTTATAAAAAAAAGTAACAAAATGATAGGAATATGTTCTTGTACATTAACAATAATCTTGAACATTAAAGTCCAATGTCTGGAATTTACTCACAGTCTTCTGGACTCCTCCAAAGTGCCTGGGTCACTTCTCCAGGTCCACCCTCTGCAACAGCCACAGCTTGTCTCTAGGCTTAGGCTGGCGCCTCTCTTTTGCTGCTGCTCTTCTTGGTGTTCTTTCCATGAGGCTGGTATCTCCAAAATACTGGGTTCTTCTGCTGTAACTGGGCTGAACTTTCAGCAATAGCCTCCCCTGGACTCTCTCTGGGGACTCCAAACCTGCCAGACAGCTCCAAGCCTCAGCTGATCTATATACCCCATTCATGGTGACAATCCTCTACTTCTTTGCATTATCCTCTCAGTCCTGGGCCTTCGACTGCCACCGAGGCTGCACCTTCACCAATGGCCTCTCACTGTGCCATGCCTCAGATGCTTTCCAGGACCCCTTCATGCCTTCAAAACCAGTACCACCTGGGTGAATCATACAGTAACATGCTCATATGACAGCGTGAGGTAAAATGTTGGCCATCTCTGGAATGTTCTGTGTGTAAACGATGAGAAAACACTTCCCAGAAGATATCACATCAGTGATGCTGGTCTCTTCTCAATCATTGCTGATTTCTCAGATCCAGCTGACCAGTATCAGGTCCCAGCAAAACAAAGATTTCACTGTAGATGTTTAGAATAAAATTCACAGCTGATTCTTCAGCCCCAGCTAGCCAGAACCAAAGATTCTTAACGCAAAATAGTAAATTCCTGATAAAATCATTAGGGGACTTTCAAGCTTTCCTCTAAACCTTCATAAGCCATGTCTGTATAGTCTGAACTTCTCTCAACATTCTTATCTTGCAAGTGCCCACAGAACATCTCGTCAAGCTCTGAATATTCAATAGCTTATTTTCTTTCATGAGAAAGAGCCAAAGTTCTTCCACAAATCTGCCCAAAGCACATAGTGAGATCAGTTACGGCAATACCTCACAATCCTAATACCAATTTCCGTGCTGGTTACAGTTACCGTTGCTGTGATAAAGCATCATAACCAAGAGCAACTTGGGGTGGAAAGGGTTTATTTTGCTCATACTTCCATATAACAGTTCATCGTTAAAAACAGTAAGGCCAGGAGCTCAAACAGAGTAAAAAACTAGAGGTAGAAGTTGTTGCATCGGCCATGGAGAGATGCTATTTACAGGCTGACTTCTCATGGCTTCCTTTCTCATTGATTTCAGGACCATCAGACTAGGCTTGATATCACACACAATTGGCTGGTGCTCAGTTAATCAATCACAAATTAAGAAAAATCCCTACTCTCTTGCCTACATCCCTATCTTTTGGAAGCATTTCTCAACTGAGACTCCTCCCTCTTGGATGTCTCTAGTTTGTGTCAAGTTGACATAAAGCAAGCCAGCACAGTGTCATAATTCAAAAATGATTCATCATTTAATGATAAACGTGTCAATTTAATGAGAATTTATAACATACATGTATACACACATCACAAAACATAGAAAGCAGAGTAAAGATCTATAAAATATAATCACAATCTTACCTCTACTTCAAACTCATGTCACCACAATGGATAGATGGTCCAGACCTAAAATTTGTAATGAAAAGCAAAACAGTGCCACATTCCTAGCCCAAAGCATGCACAGCACATTTAAGGAACCTTCCTACCCAGTGCATCAGAATATCAGAATATCAGAATACATTTTCTCTACAGACACATGGGAACAGTATCCAAACACAATCCATGTTAGTTTACAAAGGGTGTTACCAAATTTTACTGGTGGAAATAATTCAGAGTCCTTTCCTATTGAAGTTCAAGACTTGTACATTGATAATCATAAACAATGAAGAAAATTAAGCACATGCAGATGGCATATCCTGTATCCGTGGATAAGAATATCATTAAGATTCCCATGGTGTGTAACATAATATAGTGATTGGATGCAACCACTACCAAAATTCAAGCAACATTTTTTAAAGAAATAAAACAATATCAAAAATTTTACATGCAGTCACAAAAATCTCCAAACTATGGAAAGACTTTTGATTAAAGAATAAGTTTAAGTCATCACACTTCCTGATTTCAAAATATGTCATAGAATTACTTTAATCAGAATAATATGGTGCAGGAATAAAGACATAGTGGCCAGTGAAGAGGAGCAAAGATCATGCACATATACCCACATACACAAAATAATTGAGGGTCAGAAAACATTGGAAGAATAAGTGGTCTTTTTTGATAAATAGTTGTGAGAAAACTAGATATTCATGTGCAGAAGAAAACAGCAAAACGATCTTTACACCATTTATAAAATTGAACACAAAATTAAAGACTAGAACATAACCAAGTGGAAAAGCTTTGTGATAATTCTCTATATTATCTATAGTATATATATATATATATATATATATATATATATATATATATACACATACACACAACTGTATTTGGTGCAACACCAGAAGTAGGAGAAAACTAGAGTAGTGTGATGATACTCTACAACATCCTTAACACACCAGAGGAAAAGATCTAGGTAAGACAGACAGACAAACAAAAACAACAAAAATCTACCAAATGAGAAAAAGTATTCACAAATATTTCATTTGAAGAAGTTAATATTCAAAAAGAAATTAAGAACTCAACTCAATATCCAAAGACACATGAAATAATTAAAATAAAAGCAAAGAAGCTACCGAACAGGCAACTCTCCAAAGAAGACTTTATAGTAGGAAGAAGTCAACAAATATGTAAAAAAG